>NC_031770.1:108991930-109104006 GCF_001522545.3 Parus major
AATAATAATATAATAATATTAATATAATATATAATATATATATTAAAAAAAGGGCTTTGCCTCCTTTCCCCTCTACCCCCTGCCCCCTCTCCTTTTTGTAATGCTGAAGGTAATGAAGCAAAATTTGTTGCTACAGATCTAAACATGACAATTCGGCAATTTTTATTTCCTTAGTTCAGCTGAATTTGTTATTCTCATACAGCTCTGTAATTGCCTTTTTTTTTCCCCAGCTATCGAGTTCACACAGGTAGAAGAAAGACTGCTTTAGATCTGAACTTGATGCTGGAGGTCGTTGGGAAGATTATGTAATACAACTCAAAAAAGCTTTACAAACTGTTCAAATAACAGAACATTTCTAGTACAGTGCAGGAACATAAAAGTGAAACCAAACAAACCCAAGCAATTTTGCAATTACTGACAAAATCGTGCACTTGCAAAAAATGTGAAAGCATAACAGGAGTGGAGAAGCTTGTTGTTTTTTGGTTTTTTTCCCCTCTCTTTTCTTTCCTTTTTGTCCTTTTTTCCCCCCCTTCCTTTTTTCTTTCCCTTGCTACAAATAAGGCAAATGCATCTCAGTTCATGAAACAACCTTCATGCACATCCACCTCCCCAGCCTCACCATTTTCCTTTGTATTCCTAGCACCAGAAAAAGATAAAATAACATTAGCTCCACTAGTAAATTAAATGATGGATGTTACAGTTCCTTTTTTTCCAAATCTAAGTCTTTAAGCCTTAGTTTAGAAGCTTAAATGTGGAATGAGAGACTCTGTCCTGTTTCTCCCTGCTGGGTTCATTTAGGATAAAACCCAGGCTGTCCTGCATTTTAGTTGGAGACTTGCACACAGTGGGGGTGATTGGACTTTCTCTGCCCAAGGCACAACATATGCTACTTCCCATCACTTTAATAGGCATTAGTTCCGCAGACAGCACTGGTCAAATGTACATTATTCACAATCACTTTAATGCAAATATGCAAGGATGAGAGAGAAAATATGTCACAAAGAAAGAATCGGCCATTTCCATTCTTTTTTGATTTTTTTTTCTATCACAGCATCTCTTCTTTCAACACACCTGTCTGTCTACATAGACATACAACCACTGTATTTTTTTTTTAGGAGGATTTTGTTTATTTTTTTGTGGAAGGTCTCAGCATTGTTGGTTGAAAGTGTTTAGATGTAAAATATCAATGCTACACTTTTACTAAAGGTGCTGTCTTTTGTTATTCTTACCACTCACACCACAAAGCTTTCTGTTTGTCAGCCTCTACTCTTTTGGAAGGTTTATTCTAATCATTATTTTTACTATTTTTGGTCTGCTGAATCCTTTTGTGCACTAAAAGAATGACCTGTGTCTGTAACAAATAAAGCTTCCTAATTAAATTATTATCACCAGAAATGCATTTATATACTTTTGCTTGGATAAGAAATAGTTCCATGCTTTTTGCATTTGCACCATGATTTCTTCACATTTATATTTTAGCTGTGTAAATAACATAGAAGGCTCTACACTCTGCCATATGCTCTAAATCTCATTGTGGTATTGTGCTACAAGGGGACTACAGAGATATTTTCAGTATTTACTTGTCTCTTTGCCTGCCCATCTTTATTTCCTTGTGATGGGTCCTGAGCAGCAATGCCCCTTCTGTGAGGATCTCAGAAACCCCTAAAAATATGAGTACAATTCAGCAGCTTATTCAGAATATGACGTTGCAAGTCATAATATGTAAGAATTTACCAGCTTTTCTTTTTTTTTTTCTTTTTTTTTTCTTTTTTTTAACTCCTCTCATTTCCTTGCCAAGTGCAACACTTGACTGTGACCCTGCCCATCTATTCCTGCAGGTGTCAATGTTTTTCTAAGTTATCACACTTATGGTTGTCTCTTTCCAACCAACTTCCTACACAGATCCAATGGATGTTTGGACTGAGTACCAAGCGTGAATCCAAGCTCGTCAGGCCTTTGATAAAGTGGAAAGATGTTGCTGTATGGCAGCCAAAATCAATCTAACCTTTGGCTGCCACAGTGTTCCTTAAGAGAGAGGAATTGTTCCTCTCCACCTAATAACCAAGGCCGGTGGTAAAACCTTGGCCAGACCCCAAATGGAGTAAATCAGTCCATGAACTGTATCAGCACAACTCGAATTGCCTCTCCAGGGAGGTTTCATGACACACTGGAAGGCTTTTTATTGTGACAAAGAGACAGAGACATTGGAGCCAGAGATCTTGTGGTTGAATAAATTGAAATCCCAGTTTTAAAGCCAAAAGCTCAGTGGATCCATCAGAGTAACTTTCCAGTTGCTCCTAAAGATTTTATTTCTTTAGGGTTGCTTATCTTTTTTAAGAAGATATTTGGCCAAAATTATGTGTTCTCTGTAAGAAATTAATTATACATAACCAGAATAATTTTGTTAGGCATTTACCTGTGAAACTCAAAAAGTTTATTTTTAAATGGTTATGTTCCCATGAGGTATTTCAGTTCAGACAATATGGTGTTTTCTGAAGAGAAACTTCCCTTCTCTCACACACCAGGTATGCCCACAATGTTCACTTTGCTCATTTCATTAGTGTCAAGTGATTAGGCATTAATTGCAAAATGTAACATTGCATCCAATTGGCTTTCTTATAGGTGACTTTTAATGGCACAGTGCTGTGCCAGCAGCTTCTAATTAATGCTCAATGTTTCCCTTTTAAGGATGGAAGGAAAGACAAAACAATAGGTGTGTGAGTATATTTTAAAACACAGATAAAAGCTTTTGGCAACTGATTTATAGAATCCCTTGGAAAAACAGCACTCACAGAGGGGATTAAATGATGGCAACATGATGGACAAAAGTTGGTTCTTTTGATTATTCACTGGTACTTTATTGTAACCCCACTAGAATCAATCTAGGTTTGCATCACCAGAAAGGAGAAAACAATTCTGCTTTTGTCTTTTGTGTGTCATCATACTGTAGAGTTACACAGATCACAATCAAGGCTGGCCCAGTGCCAGGTACCAGGGAGTCGTGGCCAGTGATCTCCGTGTTTTCCTGGCCTGGTGAGATAAATTGCATCAATTTTGTAAGGAGCAGCAACAGCAAGCATTGCATCTGGTCACCTTTCACTTCTCAGCCCAAATGAGCTCATGCCCGGTTACATCTGGATTAGCTAAGAGGTTTTTGTATCATTTCTAGCAATCTCTGTCCTCTCTGTGTATAAAACAAGGTGTTTTATTGGATCTGTCACTAACTCGTAGAACAAAATAAAGGCCAATAAAAATAACAATTGAAATTACTATGCTCCCGCTCCTCCTCCTTTCTCTGCAGCTATTTGCTTTATTTATGTTTTTACCAATACCAGAGGATTTATATGAGTTTTTAAAAATGGTTTGGAACTAGCCAAGCATTTCTTCCCCTTGAAGCAATCACTTCATGGACCACTTTATTTACTATACAGTTCAGATGTCAGATATTTACATGGTAGGGGTTTTATTATTAATAGATTTTTCAATTGGGAAAGCCTGTGTTCTCTGAACTTAGTTGGACTTTATCTTTTCTTATGGGTGATGAGTGATATATGTGGACAGCTCCTATTAATGTTAATGGAAAGCAAATGTAAATCTCTCCACAGTAGATAGATAGCAATCTTACAAAAGTGGTCCAAGGAAAGCTTGTCTTTGTATGGGTCTAACTAGCAATTAGCATAAAAGATTGACATCAGTCCTAACTCAGTATTTATACAAGTACTGTTAATCTAAATACAGAATCAAATTAATCCCTTGTGTAACTCCAGTGCCTGCTTTGGAATTTCAGCACTGAGAATTGTGACTTGTTCTGTAGAAGCTAAACCTAAATGCACAGATTTTAAGGACTAGATTCTGATAGGTATCCTGTTCCACCAGGGAGGGATATTGTAAATCAAGCCAACCTGTACAGCTCCTGCAAAACCATTTGAAAATTGGGATTTATAAAGGAGGCTAATAGAATTACATGCTTTTTGGGGTTAGGCACCTAAAATACCATCAGATAAAATACTGCCTTTCAGCAAAGTCATTGGAGAACTAAGACAGAAAAAGTGTGATTTGAAAGGATCTTTCTATGGAATTTTTGTAGGAAAAGGAGCCAAGACTTGGGTAGGAAAATGAAAAATATCAAAACAAAGGCAAAAGATTTTAATAAAAAAAGTCATAAAGGTTTCATGGTTGGATTGTTTTTGCTGAGAAATATTTTCTTTAAAAGATACTGCAAAAAAAAATAGAAAAGAAAATAATGGAATTGTTTGGGTTAGAAGGGACATTAAAACTCACCTCATATTCACCTGCCATGGGCAGGGACATCTCCCACTATGCCAGGTTGCTCCAAACCCTGTCCAACCTGGCCTTGAACACTTCCAAGGATGGGGAATTCAAAGCTTCTCTGAGAAATCTATTCCAGTTTCTCACCACTTGCACAGTGAAGAATTTCTTCCTAATATCTAATCTGCATCTCCCTTCTTTCTAAACCACTCCCCCTCATCCTGATAATCCAATCCCTTGTCCAAAGACCCTCTCCATCTCTCTTGGAGCTCCTCTAGTTATTGAAGGGATTCTAAGTCTTCCCTGGAGACTTCTGTTCTTGAAATACCATTATACCCAGTTTCTTACTGGAGCTACAGTTTAGGTAGAACTGAGAACAACACAATTTGTTGTTTCACAACATTAAGAAATGGTAAATAATGGCCAGGATGATATTTGGAGAGAAGATCAGGCTCATGGGTGAGTTCTGCACAGCAGGACCTTGGAGTGTCCCATTCATCACTGCCTGGATCTCAAGTTTAGACCAAACTCAAGATGTAGCTATGGGATATCATAAGATATGAACTCAAAAACTTCTCTTTAACTTGTCACATAGAGGAATAGAATGGGGATTATTTGGGTTGGAGAAGAGAAGGTTCCTGGGTGAGGGCCAATAAGACAGAAGATCCTTCTCAGAAGCTGGCTGAGCAACCTGTTAAAGGTGACCGTGCTCTGTGCAAGGGGGATGGGTTAGATGTAGAGACATCCCTCCAAACTCTGCTGTTCTGTGATTTTGGGAACCCTCTGGGCTCAGGTCAGTTGCCCAGACACAGGGCAATCAACTTTGGAGATAAATAAGGTATCCTGATTACTTTGCATTTGCTTTTCCAGGTATGACTTAGGTTATATTTCCCAGCCCCAGAGAGATTCCTTACTTTTACCCATAAATGAATTAAACTATGAAAAGAGCAGCTGGCCTTGTATCTGTTTTTATTTACATCTTGGTGCCTATGCCAAGACAAGCCAAAATGCTGATGCTGAGTCCAGAAGCAACTTCATCCTGTGGCTCATGACTTCTGCAGGCAAAGTCTTGCCTTGGATGTGGAATGCCAATATGTCCCTTTACTGCTCTTGACCAAAGCCATCTAGTTTTTGTGGTTCTGATAATATGCAGCCTGCTGTAGGTGACTGCTTGAACAGAGGTAGGGGGCAAGATGATCTCCAGATATTCCAATCTCAACAATTCTGTGATTCTGTATCCTCAAATTTTCTTCCCTAAGAGTGGCTGGAAGCCAAGCTCATGCTTTTATGTAAGAAAAGTAGGTGTAACCATGTTTTGGAATATGGTTGATAGACCAATTGTATTGGTGTTTGTGGGCCCTGGAATATTGAAGCACATAAAAATCTGCTCATAGAAATTTCTCTTAGGACTCTCCATCTTCTTAAACTTCTCCAGAATCCAAAATTAGTGCTATGAGATGAAGGACTTTAGTTTTCCATTCCATCCTGACTGGCAATCTTTTCAGGACAACCAAAGGCAGCAGGGAGGCATCAGTTGTCTCAGCCATAGCTGCCATTACTCAAAATCAGGTATGGAAATATTCCCAAGGAAGGTGAGGAAAACATCAGCTCAGTATGGGCTGAATGAGAAGTGGGTCTGCTGGTCGAATGTCCTGTGTTTGCAGAAGCTCAATAATGGGTGAATAAGGACTTGTATAATGTGGCAAGTACATGACACTCATTCCTAGGTAGCTCTTCCTGCTTCTGGTAATCCATGGCTAAGGAATCTCCAGAGTATTTTTATTTATTAGTTTTTGGTAAAATTTTCTACCTTTTCCTGCCTGTCTCAACATCCTTTTATTTTTTTTTTTTCAACAAAGAAGAAAATTTACTTGGCACAGTGATTACATTCTATATTTATATTTATATAGTGATTATATTCTATATTTACAATTGCCTTTCAGAGAGACAGTCTTCTACCTAAAAATTAATTAATTAAACAAATATAAGCACTAATAAGAACTAAAGAATAGTGTTAAAATAAGTTACCCTGTTTAATGCTCCAGTTATTTGCATGGTCTGCAGATGCCATTTTATACCCACTGTATTGGTGGTCATTTTTGATATTTGGTATGCTGTGCTTTCAAATGCCATCAGAGTGATCCTAATACATTAATGTGCTTTGATGCACTTCATACTCCTTTTTTTAAAAAGTAAAACAAGTAATTCCAGAAGTACAAAGAGAAAAGCACCATTTCTGTTTTTATTCTGACTTGACTGACATTAGAATTGATTTGCCTGGATTATTTTTTTTATCTATTTATTTACCTGTAGAAATGAAGCTGCCACAAAGCAGTTGAGCAATGGCATACAGGCTATCATAACTGATATCCAACTGTACAAACCAGGTTCAAGAAGCATTCAGGATGAGTTTATTTTCTCCTAAACTATCTTTCAATATGAAATTTATAAAGCACAGAATTAGTCATGAAAGAATTACCCCTGTATCAAATAAAGTGGCATCAATCCAGGGAAAGTTGCATGGCAGGTGAGATTCCTTCCTGTCTAATTCTGATAATTGTATATCAATTATCAATTATATTGATATAATTGATAGTTTCTGCAGCTGTCTAATTCTGATAATTGCAGCATGGGAATTTTTATGTGTACTTGGTGCCCAAGCTCTCAATGCTGTTACTGAAAATCGAGAGCTCAAATCTGACTTGACATAGATTTTTGGTGCCCACCTGAGACATTCAGAGGCCTGTGGGACACCCATATGGGGCTGATAGGTATAACCCTGGATTTACAGGAGAGCCACACTCTTCTAGAGAGACAGCTGGATGTAGGATGAGGTTTGGGGGCATCTCAGAGAGCGCTGGATACCTGTGTGTGGGTGGTTTATCAAACACTTATCAGTGTTGTCAGTGGGAGTCTGGAGAGCATCTACACACACCTGAAGGCAGACACCTACTCCTAGGTAGGTCTGCAGTCAGGAATCTGAAATTTCGATGTGTTCATCTGCTCTTGCTGTCTAACCCATCATGATTAGTGGAGATCCTGCCCAGACAAGTCAATGGAGCCTGGAAAGCAATTCAACTCACACGAGAAATACCTGCATTTGGTCAGGTCAGCTGCTCTCTGGACTCCAGTGATGGTATCAACTGAATTTTCACCTTCTCTGACTCAAATCAGGGACAGCACAAACAAAGACATGCCCTCTGAAACCCTCCAATGTCGGTGTCTGGCTGTGAATCCCACCTGCAGTTCACTGGAACAGTGATCATGTTTGAGCCTTTCATACCAAATTAACTTGAGAAGCCTCATAAGAAGAAATGAAGGTGACTGCTAGAACTCATCACATTCCCACATGGAGACACTAATTCTGCTTTTGAATCACATTTATCTGCTATTTCCCTCCATCCTACTCACACTGTGACAACTTATGCTGTTGAATATAAGCCTCAAGTCCCTCCTCATCCCATGCCTGAACATATACAAATTAATTTATTTAAGCCACTAAAAAGTCCTTGGTCTTAATTTTGTTTTTAGCAGGAGCCTGTGCTTATTCTATTATAAAATTAATCTGCTAGGATGTCTTTAATCAACCGAGCCGCAAAATGGCAAAATAATGACACAGTAACTTTAGGGAACCTTGACTTTGAGCAGCCTTTTATAAGCATGGAAAGCAGAATAAAAAAAAAATAAAAAATCAAAAGCAGTAAAAACTTGTATTATTTCTGTCAGTAGCTCCTTTTCAGAAAATGTTGTGAAAACAATCTCTGTGTGGAGGAAGCAACATACTGAGCAACAAGCCTCAATCACAGGAAGTTCATTTTTTTTCCTTGGCGCGTCGCCCAGTGCCATCAGAACTAATTAAAACCAGAGCCACGCTGGTAGGAAGCTCAGTGTTTGGGTTTTACAATAACGGAGTAGCAAACCAGGGGGACGTCTAATGAGAATAGTTTCCCAGTTTGTTTTCTAGCATTGGGCAACTATGTCAATTACTGCAAGTACAGCTCAGGGCCAGCAACCATGCTGAGCCACCAAAGAGGGTTATTTGCCGTACAGATTGAGCTGCTACTTTGATGCATGTGTTCTGTGTGTCACTTGCACACTGGTGCAGCTCCTTGGCTCATGACTAAATAGGAAGAGGCTGATGCCACCTTGCTCTTCTTGTCTGAGGCTACATCAAATGTTACGAGACAGGGCTTTCCCCCAGATCATTAGATATGCTCCAGTTAAAAAATGAAATATGTCCTCTTCTAAGGGTTCTACTTGTAATGAGGGATCTGACTTGTAGAGGGAATTATCAGCCAGGGGCTTAACCCTTTGAGGGTTGGAGGAAAAGACAGGTTGACCTGAATAACTCTAAAGCAAGCCTCATAACTCAAAGAATCCCAAATGAAAATTAAAAATATACATTTAAAGCAAACACACGGCTTCAAATTCTCACTTATGCAAGTTTTACTCTTGCAAATAACCTGCTTATTATAAAGCCTGTGGAATCAGTGTATATATTAGACATTTTATACTCCTATTTTAGGAATACTTTTAATTTTATGAGCAAAGACAATAGAAGTGAGAGAGGAAAACAGGCTGCAGCCAAGGAAAAGTTTGTTGTGCAAATGAAGAAAATACTCTCCATATCCACTGGGGATAGAATGAGAATCAATAGACTTAAACCAAAGCAAGGAAGATACAGGTTAGCCATTAGGTAAACTTTCTAAGAGTAGACTGGCTCTGCCTGGGCAGGTAGTGGAATCTCCACCAGTAAAAGGTTTTAAGAGTAGATTAAACAGACATAGACTCACAGAATGGTTTGTGTTGGAAGGGACCTTAAAACTCATCTTGTTCCACTTCCCTGCCATAGGCAAGGACACCTTCCACTATCCCAGGCTGCTCCAAGGCCTGTCCAAACCAGCCTTGGACACTTCCAGGGATGGGATATAGACAATTTCTCTGGGCAACATGTTCCAGTGCCCCACCACCCCTTGAGTAAAGTACTTCTTCCTAACATCTAGTATTAATCTCTTCTCTTTTAGGAGAGATAATTGTCTTAAACCCCTCGTCCTGTCACTATCTGCTCATGTGGAAAGTCTCTTGGCCTTTTTTATAAGCCCTGTTCAAGTACTGGAAAGCCACAATGAGGTAATTCCAAAGTCTTCTCCAGGCTGAACAACCCCAGCTCTCCCAGCCTGTCTCCATAGAAGTGCTCCAGCCCTTTGATAGTTCTCTGATTTGTGACTAACATTCTCTCTATTGTAGAGCTGAGCTCCCAGATCACGTTCCCAGCCTTCTCTGAAGTATGAGAGTCTGAGGACAGGGATTGAGAGATTTGCAGCATTAGATAAGATCTGTCACCCTTAATCCTCAATGGCCATGGTAACTGGGATTAATAGGTTTACTACCCATTGTGAACCTACTACTTTCTATAAACTAGTATCCCCAACTATCTAACTTTTGAATCAATTCAATCCACTTCACTCAGTCTTGACACAAAAATTTCTATTTCTCAGTAAATATACATTTGGTATATTCTGAAAACTTCCTTACATTGCTTTCTTTGTGTCCTTGTTGCTTTCTTATGTTCCACAATTGTTATTTTCTTCATGTTGCCCCTTCTGGTATCTTAAGCTGTGATCCAGAAATGTGGGTGAGATACCAAATAACAGAATAATGATGTAGGTTCACTGCTGTAAGATTGATTTATAATGTATTTACATCCTCATTATTGGTCGTTGGTGGCTTTCTCTTGACTCTGTGGGTCACCCCCTGCATTGCCCTCCAAAGTCCTCCTGCATCCACATTGTCTTCCATTTGTGCTACAGGCAACACACAAATCTCTTTGCTGTGGAGAATTGCTATCAGGATGGTAATTGCTTTTACTAATTATACAGTCTCCATTGACTAAAGAGAGAGCCTTAGTTTAAACAAGCTTTTTAAACTAGTTTCCTAACTATACACTCAACTTAGACAATGTGAATCCTGGTTGATGTCCTGTTGTGCTCCTAAGCAGTGCAATAATATGAGTAAACAAGATCCTGGGACCATGAGATCCAGCTGGTGGGACTCATCCTTATTTTCTGTCTATGTGATATGACTCCTACTTTAGATGTGACTGGGGAGGCAAAGCTGTGGATACTGTCTGAGCTTTCTAAATGAGACTGCGAGACAAATTGTGCTGTTCTCATGAGCCAATGGAGGCTTTCAGTTCTACTAACTAATGTCTTCAGAAAGAATTATATGTAATGGTGCAAGAGACTCATTAGTATCAGACTAATTTTGTCTTTTAATGCAAATATTCCATGTTATCTTGAAGGTATTCAGACTCATTATTTTTTCACCTTACTTCTGTTCCAGCATAAGATGAGCTAAAAAATATTTCTGTGCATTATAGAAGGTGAAAATATGTAATTATTTATCATGGCTGCTGAGATAATGTGCCCCTAAACCTCTGTGACTTGCTGATATACCCAGTGATTATTCTTTCACTGACTGGTCAGCTGTTTTGCTAACTGGCACTATCACCTGTGCCAAGAACTTTGAGCAAAGTCACAGCTTTGGTCTCTTGCCTGTATGTTTGACTGACCTTTTATTACTTCAGTAAAGGTCTGGGTCCCAATTCACCATGAAAGTAAGCAGATACAATTGTGTTGACTTCAGTGGAATTGCACACACTTAAGCCAACGGTGAATTTGGACCTCAGTAACTGCATTTCCTTTTATAAGGCTGGTGGATGAGTGCTTGGGGAACAGTTAGCTTGTCAAATAAAGGCAATAGCTTTATCTTTCTACACTGTATTTATAGTGCACTCTTCCTACCAGACTTTGCCCTGCTGAAGCCAATTGTTCCAGGCTTTATTTCAGTCAGGTCAGGGAAAAGAAAAAAATAACTAAGGATGAAATAGGAGGCATTATAAGAATTGTTACTCACTGATTACAATATGATAGTTTAGGCATAAAACAATTTAAAATGCATCTGAAGCCCTCCTATGCTCCCTGGTTATGTTTGCTTTCTTTAAATCATGTTGATTAATGTGGTTAAGCCAAGCTGACTTTTATTTTTTCCTTTTTTTTTCCTGACTGACTGCAGGCAAAAGGGGAGTTTGACTAAGCCACAATAAATAAATAAATAAAGAAGGTTTTGGACTAAATTAGAAATTAAATATCAGGTTGAAAATCTTTAAATAAAAGCAGTGGCTCATTTATTTGAGTGTATCTATGGCAGCAGATTAAACAGCTCTCAAGGCCGGATTCAAGCACCAGAACCCATTATGAGTCCCAGTGCATTTTTTTTCATGGAAAATCATAATAGCTTAAGCAATCCCCAGACAAAGTTCATGTTCTGGGGTGGGCCTGACAGTATTCCTAACAAGCAGGTTGCATGGAGCCACGTTGGTCTCATGGAATGGAAGTGACCAGCTCATGTAGTTGGCCAGAAAACAGTGCCTGAAATGATTTAGTGCACTGGTATAAATGTACATCTTGTGACTGAGTCAGGATATTTCGGCAAGTGGGGATATTTGGGCTTGATTCTCACATCTGTTTATGAAAGAGAAAGATTTTGGCCTCTCAGGACAGAAGTCTAATTAATCATGGATAGGTGGTTTATCTTTGAGTTGTAGAATCATCAAGGTTGGAAAAGAGCTCCAAGATCATCAAGTCCAACCTGTGACCAACCCTCACCTTGTCCCCCAGTCCAGAGCACTGAGTGCCATGTCCAGTCCTTCCTTGGACACCTCCAGGGATAGTGACTCCACCACCTCCCTTGGCAGCCCATTCCAATCCCTGACCACCCTTTCCATGAAGAAATTCTTCCTGATGTCCAGCCTGAACCTCCCCCAGTACAGCTTGAGGCCATTTCCTCTTGTCCTGTCCTTGTTGCCTGGGAGAAGAGCATGACACTCACCTGGCTACAAACTCCTTCCAGGGAGCTGTAGAGAGACATAATGAAAAGGTTAAACTCAGGAAGGGTGGTAGACTTTTCCAAGAAAGAAAGTAATGGAGACAATGGAACAAACAAGAGAAGCAATTGTTTGCCAGAGTTTCAGTAGTTTAGGGGAAAATAAGCTCTGTAAAGCACCAACACATAAAATCCTGTCCAGGTAAGGCCAGACTGGTTGAGAAAAGCAGATTGGCTCTGTCATACTTTATCCCTGCTCCACAAAGTGGCAAGACAGAGAAACTAATAATCTGGCTACTTCTAGAGATATAAAACTAATTTAAATAACAATGATAAACAACACCCCACCACCCCCCTCACAGCCAGCAAAAATCCCGGTCTTCCCTTCCTTTGCTGAACTGAGACTCTTGCTTAATAGCAGAAGAGGGATTCAGGGAAACATGGCAGCAGCTAGAATTGTTTGTTTTCCACTGTAATTTTAACCAAATGTTTCTTTCAGGCAAGGTATTTCTCCAAGGACATTGCTAGAACTTCAGACTATTTTCAGGAAAGTTAAAAATAGTCAAAACTGAAATGTAAAGAAGAGAGAGATGCATACAAATACATTTGGGCTGGGTTTGCTCAGTGGCAATCTCTCTCTTCTGCAGCCCAACAGCATCCTGAGGTTGCACTGTGTGTGTTTGAGCTTCTCCAGTTAATATTCAATGAAGGAAAGGGGTGTACTGACTTCCCTTCATATCTTTATATTACCATGTTAACCTGCAAGGAAATGATGTGATAGCAAATCTCTTCAATTGCAGAGGTTCACAATCTGTTCAGTGTGGATGGAGTCAAAGCATTGAGGTTAAAATAGAAAACAAAACTATGCCAAGTTTCCAACGATGTCTCAGTAAAACTTGGCCTTTGATTTCATAGAGTGATGTTAGTCTTTGAAAATAAGATTAATTTTGTCTTGCTAGGAGTCATGAATTTACCTAGGGGTGTAAACCAAGGGAGAATGTGCACTATTAGTTGCTTGGGACATTTGGACAGATCGATGGCTCATGTTGTTCAGGTTTAGTGTGACATTCAGCTAAGTGTAGATGCTTGCAATTCAGATGTCTATAATGCAGATGTCTGTGTTGGATCTGATTAGATCCCCTGTAATGGAAGCAGGGAGGAGACCACTTTGGTGTGAGATTGTTTACATCCTCAGAAAGTGAGTAATCACACCCTTAAAACTGTTTTTCTTTGAAAGGAAAAGGAATGTACAGGAGGAAATTTGGAAGTGCAATGCAGACAATAAAAAGCAGGTGAAATGTGTTTGAGTGTTTTTTCTGAGATTAGCAAGTTTGGAATATCCTAAAGGCAAAGGCAAATCTGTCTGGAAATATGCTTTCCTCTTTTTTTTTTTTTTTTTTGTTTGTTTGTTTTATTTCTTCCTGGGGACAATTTTGAAAAGCTGTAGGGAACAGGAGGATATTAATAAGCATGATTGGGAATGTGTTTGTGGAAGGGTTGAAAATACACATGTGAGGCAGGGAAGTCACTGAGGGTTACAGAAAGGCACAGCAGAACAACCATGGGACATCAGCATCCCATGTGCCAATTCTTTCCAGTGGGAGTGAGAAGTTTATCTTGCAGCAGAAGAAAGAAAGAAAGAGTGGCTGGAGATGTCATCTAAAATTTCTTCCCATAAGAGGAAGACAATGAGGAGAGAGGAAAATAGAGCATGAGAGTATCAAAGATAGAGTTGGGAAAAGATAAAAAATTAGGATACATTTGTAAAATAACAAAGACAACTGGAAAAATTACATTTGTATGGCCAAAGCCTAGTTCAGGCTCAAAATTTCAGGATAATCATATGTGCACTATCCATAACTTGTGATGAAGGCACCTTTTATTCCTAAAGGATTTAAAAGTAAATTTTAATCTACTTTATTTTTCCCCTGAATATTACAGTCAAAGCCCTGCTCAAAGATAACTTTCTACAGAGTTTCCAGTGCAAAAAAGGAAATGTGGAGATCTCAGTTTTGCTGTAAGATTCCAAAATTTTTCAGCCCTGTAAATACCTCGTAAATACCATCAACACAAGAGAGAGGAAAATCCATCTCACGTCTGGGGTCTTCAGCTGGGAGATGTACTTTCCCTTTTATCTGTTTCTTGTGTTTAAGGTTGTTAGGCAGCTGAGAGTCTCTTTTTTCCCAGCATTCAGAGTACCTCTCTGATTCCTACGGAAGCAATTCACTCTGTGATTCCTGCAGCAGTGTGTGCACGCTTGCTTATGCCTGGGATTTTATTCCTTTGCCTTGGGTATAAATACGCAGCACCGTCACCAGCTCAGTGTACACAAGTTTACAGAGGTAATCCACATAATAATCCAAATTCTTTCAGATTAGTGCGACAGGCGCTTTCTTACTTTTCAGCATTGGTAATCCTATCTTTTTCACTTCCCAAACCATTATGATTGTTCAGCAAGATAAGGGTTAGAGGGAAAAGATATATTCTCTTTTAAGTGCTGTTCCCAAGTTAATCTCATTGCAAAGCCCTCCATAATTTATTTACTGAAGATGATTTGAAAAATCAGACCAGGGGAGGGTGAGGGTGATGCCTAACTTGTGTGCATGGAATAAATAAGCTTTCTTATTTTAGTGTCTTCTGGACAAAAGTTGAGATGACAAAAATAATCCCTGTGACTGGGAATATGAGGGGCCCTTTCTGGCACACCAATCTACAAAGCCAAAGATTGAATGAGGATATGAGGGCAAGGAACTGAGATATTCTTTGATCCTAAGCACCAGGATATAAGTGTAATATTTTGGACAATGTGGGAAAGATGATTGTAATTGCTTCCCATGTTCTGTGATTAAATAAGGGCATCAGTCTCACAGGCAGACAGTTTTATACCTTTCTTTAGTTCTGGGGTGGCTGTGTAAAGTAGAAAAGATATATTTGTTTCATGGTCATGAGCTGTTAAGTGAATATATTCATTAATGGCTCGTGGCAGATAATTGCTGGGCCCACTTAAAAAGCTGGGTAGGGTGGTGTGTCAAAGAGCACACTGAATCATTGAATGAAAGTTTCCAAAAATAATCAGTGTTATCCTTTTCTGACTGAGCTTTTAACTACTGATTTGACTGGGAATAGATTTATATCTCTCTCAGATATTTTTGTGAATCACATCCACAAGACTAAACTTACTGTCTTATGTCAACTCTGGAAATCGCTTCTTCTCAAGGAAGTATTTTTAATATTAACATTACAAAATAGAAAGGAAATTTTTACAATTTCTCAGGAGGTATTTGATGATTTTTCAGAGCAAAGTTTGACATGTTATGTACTGTCTCCTTGTTCTCAATAAGTTTCCCACGTTTACAAATGAAAATGATCATGCAATTTTGACAGATGCTCCATATTTGTCATTTTATTGACAAAGATCATAAAAAAGAAAGGCAACTGTTGAGGTTATTTCTCTACCTTGATACTGAGAGTGAGAAATCAGCCAATAGCCAGGCAGAGGTGTTGAAGTTGCAGGATTGCATCTATGCAGTCACTCTCTTTACAGCCTATTGCAAAAGGATAGAAAATTATTTATCCTGAATCCTGAGTCTCCTCAAAAACAACATTTAAATACATAAAGGAGGTAAATTCGAAAAGGTTACAAGAAGTTTTCAAGTGATAGATTTGGAAATGAGAAAGTGTTGCCTTACTGATTTATCTGGTAGATGGGATATTTACCATGGTTGTTTGATTTTTTTTGGCATTTTCTTTTGAATTTCAGATTTAAAACCTTTTTGAGAGCTTATAAAAAAATATTTATTTGTGTTTATTTTGTAGCATCTAGACCATCTCACCACTTTGGAGGGAAGATCACATTATTAGCACGTGTTTTACTGATGTTGCCTCTACATCTCCTTTTTTTCCTTTCTCCTTTTTTTTTCTGTCCCCATCCTTTCAGATATAAATATAACCCAGTGAGAGCAAAATGCTGAAATACAAATCCAGAAGCTTTCTCTCAGAAAAATCCCATTCCTGATACTTAAATAAATGAGATAGACAATAATAATAGACTAGATGATTACAAGTGAGTAGCTAAAACAGAGCAATGAAATTCTGTGAAATGTCAAAGAGGCTTGTAGAGCACAGAAGAATGATACCAACTGTAACCTCATTAGACTTTCCTGTTTTTTAAGAGAAATTAAACAAAAATAAATCAGAAAAAGAAAAACTGTTAGACCCACATGACTGTGAAGATCATTACTACATATTTTACATTTCAGGTTTGATTTTTATTTTTTTCTCCAAATAAAACTGGATTTTTCTAGGGCTGTCCTGGCTTGCCCATGAAAGGTGCTGGGGCATTGTCTGGGAGAACAGGAGTTGGCAGAGGTCACATCCATGCAAGGAGGGTCATAACAACTAAGCAGTATAGAAGCACAAGGACCCTGGCTTAGGCCATGTCCAAACCCTGTTTGAGTTTATCAGTCCAGACAGAGCTGAAAAAAGCAGTAATCTTAGAGCTTCACACATTTCTGTTATGAAAATAAGAGCCTCAAAGCCTTGCAATGCTTTGTCTGGGTCAAGTTCCATCTCTTCAGGAAGGAGTAAAAATACCCAAAGGAGTTTGGTTGAAGACAGAGTTAAAGGGTTTTTCTTGCTCTGCTACCATGACTTAATCCTAGGAAGACCTAAAAGGATCCCCAGCCTTTGTGGGGTTCTGGAAGCAGCCTTTATAGCTTTTAAAACTTGCCCATGTCCACAGGAACATTCCCCCATCCATCCTAAGAAATATAAAATCCCCTGCTGCCTGTAAAAGCAAAACATTGTTTTATGCAGCCAGTAACACTGCAGAACAAGAGTGGGCAGTGCAGCAAATTAAAGTTCCAGCTCTTTGCTGTAGCCAGGCCGGAGCTGTGCTGCTCCAGGAGATGAGGACAGGAAGGAGATGACCAGGAGCTTTCATTTCTCCCACTGTCTGAAGGCAGTCAGCAATTTGCTGTACCACTGGAAGAGTAACATTTCTGCATTACTGGGAAGATTTTCCATTTGGCAGAGATTCCTGGAAGGAGACACTGTTTAAGCTGCCTCCTATCCCTTCTTTCTTCTGCTGTGCTCCCATGACTCGGGGATCCCTGGTAAGAGGTGATTGTGCTATTTAGGTCATGGATTTGTGCAGACAATTTGCAGTACTTGCTTGCTAAGCACTAGGCAAGCTGTATCCCATAATAATATTGTTCTATCATCTTTGTCTAAATGTGTGTTTAGAGGTGGAGTTGTTTGATTTTAGGAGGAAGAATAAGGAAGAGAGAAAATGCCTACAGCATAATTAAAAAGTTGTTGCTCTAATTTTTCTCCTCACTTTAGAATCCTCTGTTGGCTTTAATTAAGTGCTTGAATTAAGATGGTAAGGCAAACACCATTTGATGTTTTTTTCTTTCTTTCTTTTTTTTTTTTTTTTAAATGAATGCAAGCTCACTCACCAGGTGGGTTTCTCCTCAGGTGCTCGCTGCTCTAATATAGAAAATCCACATGGGCATCTCTGCAGGCAGTGTGCTTTCTTCCTGAGTGCTTGGGGGCTCCAAGAGGTGCCTGTCCCTGCTGTCCCCAACTGTGTTGTGGGAAGACGTCGGCAGCTCCGCGAGCATTTGAAGGATGCGCGCAGCGAGGAGGGACAGGGATCCTTCAGGGTGGCTCATGGATTCATATAACTGGGGGCAACAAGATGAAATTGAGCAAAAGCAAAATGAGGTTGGATGTCTCGACAAACTTCTTAAGCGTGTGTTAGATCATTTGTGAGGGAGAGTCCCGGAGGTAGCCGGAGATGCTCTGTTGGTTGAGTCATTTAAAAGTATCTCTCTAGGTCATCACATGCTCCCTGTTGCTGCAGCATCTAGAAAGCAATCACAGAGGCTTAGGAAATTGGGCCAGGAGGGACCAGGGGAGGTCATTTTGGCCTCAAGAGATGATTGATTCTACTTAAAACATCCCCAAAAGATGTCTTTCAAACAATAACGAGCAATACACCCCCTCACGGGGAAAAGAGCTATTATTTTTCCCATCGTAAATATGCAAAATCAAAAATAAAGGGATGACAAAAGTTTTAAGCAAGTCACAAAGAAATTATAGGGTAGAGATGGGAATTGAAGTCAAAGCCTTGCAGAGTAAATGCAGCACCAAAAGAACATTCTTTTTTGGTCTAACTGTTCCATATGAGACATCTTTTGTCACACAGAACTGTTTTATTCTGTACTTTTGACTAAGCACATGGATTTCTGGTTCTCCACAGACCCTAGAAATTTCTTATTTCCTCATAAATTCTTAAAATCATAAAAAAGAAGATTGATCATTATTGATAATTTCTGAGTTTTAGCAAAAATAAAATTTAATTAAAACATATTAAATGGTTTATACTTGTGATCTTCTAGACTTTGTCACTTTAATTTTTTTCCCAGGGATTTAGGTGTGGGCCTGGAATTGTTGGTCTGGTGGCTGGACGTGATGATTTTAGATGCCTTTTCTAAACTTAGTGATTCTGTGATTCTAGGAATTACCACCTACCTAGCTTTCCCTGATAGCTGAACACTCTTCAATCCACAAGGAAAATTTTCCCAGGCAAAACTGGGAACCTGAGAACTGATGTTAACTGGCTGATCTTATCCATCTCTTGTTCCTATTCTAGCCTAGCCATGACTAGGAAGAAAAATCAAAAACACTGATGTTTTCTATGTTTTCATTTTCTATGTTTTCATTTTCTATGTTTTCATTTTCTAATTCTAAATGGGATTTTGACTTTTTTGGGATCTCTTCCAGATCATTTTGTGCTACAATGATAGTGAAGTGTTAGGAACATTTCCCAAGGATGATGAAGTGTAAACTCCTCTTGATGGACAATCTAGCCAAAGAGAGAAAAGAAATCAGAATTATCTTTTCAATGTAAATTACCTGCTGAGACATCTTTTGGAAATTTAGACAAAACATTTGACTATTAAAAACTTTATTGAGACTTGTCAATGATCAGTAACTGGAACCTGGACTGCTGGGTTTGCCAACAGTCCAAGAGCCAACACCTGTTTTGTCAGTGGAACTATTCGAGTCATTCTGGATTTACACCAATGACAGGAGCTGATGATATAAGCTATGGCTTTTGAAAACCTATATTTGAAAACCAGTTACTTTGGGTGTCTTTGGTTTCAGGTAACAATTTTGTTTTACATGCTTTGGTGTGGGTTAACAAGTGTGATCATAATTTTATGCAAATCAAGCACCTGTTTCACACTTGACACTCAAAACGTCACAAGACCAAAGAGATTCCAAATCTAGATTCCCCAGGCTGCCAGCTTGAAACGTGATCTGTGGGGGGGAAAATGCTCATGCACTGATTGCAGCAGGACAGGAATGAACCATTCAGTCTCTAGGTTGGGAGAGGAAGGTGCAGAAGCTACTCAGGCTGGGGAGACTTCACCTGCTTTTCTTTACCCTGCCTGCTAATTCAGCTGGAATTAAGTTTTTTTGTTTTAGGATTCATCTCATCCAAATTTAC
The DNA here is from genome assembly GCF_001522545.3 of Parus major. NCBI lineage: Eukaryota > Metazoa > Chordata > Aves > Passeriformes > Paridae > Parus > Parus major. Next base: position 109,011,603 of record NC_031770.1, read on the forward strand.
ATGTTAAAATATTAGATTTCCGTGAAATAGTCACCACAGACTGCTTAAAACTGATGGAAAGAAATAGGGATCTTTGGAGAACCCATTTTGTGACTTGTGTACTATGGAGAAACAAAGCCCCTCAAGAATTGCTTATTTTCATGTGTTGATTCCAAACAAATTGGTCTAGACTGGACAGAAAAAACTAGCTTTTAGAGCCCTATCTCTGTGCAATGTAATTTGTCTGGTTTTAGGTGTCAGTTTACCTCTCTTTGAGTTACAGATGCCAGTTTTGAAAACACAGTCAGACACTATTTCTCAGTGAATGAGTCGAGCAGCTCTAATAAAAATACAAGTATAATCCATGCCATCCTCAAAGGCACTCAGAAAATGCAAGCGTGTCTGGTCCTGACTTGTTAACAACCATAAAGACAGCACTTGGAAGTATTTAATACAGCTGTATGAACCATGCACTCTCAAAGAGCTTCATCTGCTATATTTCCTCCCAGTGGCAAATAAAAAAAAAAATCCGGTATAATTAGGGCATAATTCTGTTAAATTTGTGCAATAAAAGCATTATTAAAAGAAAGAAAAGATTGCCCTTATAGGCTGTGCTGCAGTGGAATCAAGCATAGCTTGTTAGAGTTATTTTTGTTATTATTGCATTACTTGGCTATTGTGTTACCCCTGAAATGCTGTAAAGGAAGGAAAAGGCTGCGTAGATGGAATTTCAAAGTGATTCCTTTATTCAATATTAAAATTTCATTGGCTACATATGTGCAGAGTGAGGTCTTGGAGGAGTTGTTTGCCATGTGTGTTTCTGAAGCTTAGCTCCTTGAGACCAAATTTCCCATGGACATAACCTGCCCACAGACCCCATCAGGACCTGAAATTTGAAAAATCTGAAAAAAATTGTTTCAGCCAGGTTAGTGATTTTTTGAGGAAGTTAAATTAATCTCAAATCTGCCCCAAGTATAGTCTTTGCAGAAGTACAGACACAGACATCCTGCCTATTAAGGGCAGAGATAGAATGCTTTGAAAGACACTGATGTTCAGCAGGATGTGACATTTCCTGAGGAGAATAACATTTTACCAGGCTACAGAGAATGTCTACACAACTCTTCTCACTCCTTCTCTCAGAGAAACACCTTCAATCTGTTGTAGATACACAAGAAATGCCTCACGTGGACCCAAGTGACAGCATTTACCACAGGTGTATAAAGTGGGATATGCAGAATCTGCTAGAGAGGAGAGCTCTGCTGACCCTAAAGGTGCAGATTTGACCCTGACACAGAGGAGACTCTGTTCTTGTGAGACTCCAGCATTCAGCATTGGGGTCTCCAGCACAGAGAACACTTTGGGATGTTGAAGTGAGCCCAGAAGAGAGTCAGAGAGATGATTAAAGGGATGGAGCTTCTCTCCTATGAGGAAAGGCTAAAAGAATTTGGATTACTCAGCTTGGAGAACAGGAGGCCTTAGGGTGACCCTAATTTTGACCTCCCAGTACCAGAAAGGAGATGACAAGAAAGATGGAGAGTAAAAGTACCTTTTACAAGGGCCTGGACTGACAGGACAAGGGGGAATGGCTTCAGACTGACAGAGTGGATTTAGATTGGATATTAGGAAGAAACTCTTCCTTGTGATGGTGGTGAGGCCCTGGCACAGGTGGCCCAGAGAAATTTTGGATACCCCATCCCTGGAAATGCTCAAAGAGAGGTTGGGTGGGGCTTGAAGAAACCTGGTCTACTGGAATGTGTCCCAGCCCACGACAGGGGGGTGGAATTGGATGATCTTTCAGATGCTTTCCAACCCAAGCCATTCTATGATTTTATGAATCTGCAACAGAACTCAAAGAGAATTCCACCTCTGAGCTAACAAAACATGTCATCCCTTTCCATGTTATTTATGTGTGAGAGCCTGAGAGACCAGTGGAAATAGTGGGGACTTCCCAGTAGAGATGCTCACCCCGAAACTCCGAAGAGGAGATTCATCCAGCAAACACTGAGCTCCAATTCAGTTTCAGAACCACATCTGTCCAAGCAGTGCCTTTACATGAGCTGGGAACTGATGTTCTCATTAAGTCAAGGGAGATCTTATCAATACAGCCAACAGAGCTGGGGCAGGTAACAATCTCATCTTGGAGCAGACACCTCTGTCTGCCCAGGGAGGTTTTGAATCCTCCCTCTCTGGAGATATTCAAAACCCACCTGCATGTGTTCCCAATGTATCTTGCTTTAGGTGACCCTGCCTTGGCAGGGAGGTTGGACTGGATGATCTCCAGATGTTTTGTCCAACCCTAATTATTCTGTGATTCTGTGATCTAATCATCTGGACAGTCAACTAGACTGTTGGCTATGTTGACTAGATTAAAGATTCATTTCACTACACACATTGTGCCACTCATGGCACTGTAAGTTTTTCCATTTGGCCTCCAATTTCTGCTCCAGACCTTGTGGGTCTCCTGCAAGGCTTCTGCCACATCTGCCAGTGTTGTGCAGATGTCTCAGGAATGCTGGAGCATCTCAAACGTCACCAGACGCCTGTGTTTAATAACTGAATCTGGAGCTTTGTCTAAATCTGAAGCTGAATCCTATTAGAGTAGCAGAATTCGGTTGCCTTAACACAGGCTTCTCATGCCATTGGAGGCACTTCTGGATATCCAAGACATCTGCACAGCACTGACAGCTATGACACGGGGCTGATGGAAACCAGCAGCCTTCTGGAGTGGCAGCTGGAGGCCAGGGGGGAAACCTATGAGGTCTCAGATGGCACAAGCTGCTTGTGAGTGACTGAACAGATCCATAAGTGCTCTATTGGAACCTGTTTCCTCCAGTCCCCCTTTTAGTCAAAGGAGAGAAACAAGGGGAGCAACTTATTTTCCCAAACTCCAGCTTGTTCTCCTCTGGCCAACTGTTGATGATTTTGGAAATGGTTACTGCTTTTCTGATACAGTGGCCTTGCATAAGTCCCAAAAATAGAGACCTGAATTTCCATTCTAAAAAGAAAAACCTTTGAAAGTTTTACTTGTATTGAAGCCAGACAATCCTGAAATTTGATTTGAAATTTAATAATTCTTATAAGGATAATGATGATGATGATGATGATGATGATGATAATAATAATCTGCAATGCTAATTTTAATTTTATATTAGCAATTCAAATTGCATGCTCTGCTTTGAAAAGAATATATTGCATTATATAGTAATTATGATGTAATAATTAAATAATAATAATATTAATCTTTTAATTAATCATTAAATTAAAAGGAAAAGAAGCATAGTCAATAGGGATTGTTCACTTGTATAGTCTTGATCTAAATGCAATGTAACTTCTTTCCACAATTGATTTGTGTAAACTAAAACCGGTACATTTTGCACTTTTTTAGGGTTTCCCACCATGATTCTTTGTGGCTTGGCTTGTATATCCTTCACTTCCAAAGCTGTTTCATGGCTCTGCTTCAATTTGCAGATCCAAGGTGAGCTAGACCTTGCTGCTCTGGCCTGTGATGTGATTCTTGTTTCAGGCAGGGAAGAGCTGCACCTGAGACAGGTTAATTAAACCACAGCATCCCCTAGTACCAGTGGTTCACAGTGACCTGCTTTATCGTGTGCTGGATTCCCAGCTGGCAAAAATGAGCTCAGTTCTCTCCTCTCTCAGTTTTCACCAGCCCTGTGCAAGCAGGGAGGATGGCAGAGCAGATTCCCTGAACTGGACAGCCTGGCCAACAGTTTTAAAGTGTAATTTAATTTTTTCCTCTCTCTCTCCTTGCATCTGCCAGTTCTCATGGTGCAGCCTTTTGTTGTGCTACCCAGGCTGAGAAGTGTCCACAGCTATCAGCTTTCACCAAATTGCTGAAGGGTGAAATTTCACCATTTCTGCCAGAAAAAAGCAGTTTTTTTTTTTTTCTTTTTTTCCTTCCCCCACCACCCCTCATCAAAGCAAACAGCATCATTTCCCTAGAGAATCAGATCCTCTGTAAGAACAGAAGGACTTTTTAATTCCTTTACCTCAAATGGAAATCTGTTGTACCCTTTCTTGCTTTTCCTCCCCAACATACCCAGACTATTGAGCAAAGAAGCAAATCCTTTTGAAGCAGGATACATCAGTATAAGCACATGATTGGAGGCAAAAGATGTTACCAAGACACTAAAGCTCAGTCCTGAGAATCAGCACACCTGGTTTCTCTCCATGGCTCTGCCCCTGTGTCCCAGCCAGACATTTATCCTCTGTGAATGTTTATTTACCTTTCTGCATTTGTATTTAATTATAAGAATTGAATTTGGAATTTGCCAGGCATGAATTAACATTTAGTAGTCATTGGATGACTCAGACAAAAAATGATCTGTGCTGTAAAATGGAAAAATATTAATGGTAGTTATTAATATTGATGGAATGTGTTACATTCAATCCATTATTGCAGATTTCTTTGCAGGCTTGTTGCTGAGCTATCATTTAATTTTTCCCAGTTCCCCAATAGTCTGAAGCTGCTTTCTTAGTCCACAGCTTTTATCCAGCACAAAAAAGTGATTTTTCCCTTTAAGCCCCCTTCCCACTACATTACATTTCAAACTATATTACATGGGTTACACTATGGGTTGCTGCACATGCAGGCCACGATGTAATTCAGCATGACACATGACAAGCAAAGATGTGTTGAAATACCTGAGACTATTAGATCCAAACAACCCTCTGTTAAAGTTTTTTATTACCACATAAATATTCTCCTGGCTGACCAGTGTCTCAGAGGAATAAATACCCCATTACAGGAAAACCAAAAGCTCAGGTATTGCCCAAGTATGAGGTTGTTAAGAGGAAAAGAAAAGGAATAAACCCTGGTTTTATACATGTTCTTCTCATGTTAGAAATAACAAAACCCAATAATAATGCAAAAAAATTGCATAAACCTAATTTAATCATGCTGAATATGATAATAGATATCATATAAAAATATATATAATAGAAGATACAGAAAGCAGAGGACATTTAAGACATAAGAATTTTTCACAAAGAGGAAGCTGGTGCAAAAATTAAGGGAACTTCTTGAGGGAGAGTTGAAAGACTGTCAGGGTTTCTGGAATAAAGCTCAAGGTACAAAAGAAACACATGGTGATACTAAAATAGGATTTTTCACTTTTCTGGTATTGCACTGTAGAAATAATCTGATTTTAGATTAAATCAAGGGAGTCAGGTGGAAGGACAGGAAAAAGCAATGCAGGAGGTCGTGGACAAGGAATGGGATGCTGGTGGGAAGCCTTGTGCTAACCAAAGGTGTGGAGAATGCCTGTGAAAGTTGAAGGTCTGGGAGGGTGTCAGAAAACAAAAAGGAAAAATAAATGAGAGGGAAAGTAAATTTATTTTAAAATAAAATAAAATTTGGAGCTGATGAATGTATTCCTAATGAACAATTAGAGAGAGAGAGCGGAGCTGATGGGAAAAGTGTTACGTGGAAAATTGCTTTTGTGGGAAGGTTGCAATAAGTTAGAGGTTGATTATCAAAAAGAGGCTGGAAAAGACACTGAGAAGCAAATTATTTGAACAAACAGACCTTTCCACATGAATAAATAGGGTAGGGAAGATGCTTGCCTAGAGCTTGGGATGCATAAGTAGTTCCACACTCTTAATTGTGTTAGAAGTGCTAAATTGGTTGGAGATAAGAATAAATTTATAAGATATTAACCTGGATTTCTCTGCTCACGAATCTGCAAGTACTGCAGATGACCAGTGTGATAAACCCTGTCTGTTCTAGGCCAGAAGGACCTGTGGAGTACAAAAATTTAGAAAAAAAGTGATTTTTTTTTGTCTGTGTTACTTATGATTTACAATAAAATGATGAAGGCTGGATGGTTCCAGAAACCTTTGCAAGACAAGGTGCTCTTTCTAGCAGATGAGAATGAGTGATTGAAAATGTAGTACAAACTCCCAGGTCTTTTAGAAAATCTTGTCATTGACTGGTCTGAAGTAAATTTATGCCATTTTAGATTTACAGTTTCTGGAAATACTGGTGTGTTTCACCATACCAATTCTGTCTTCCTCTCTCCTCTCTATCTATTACATTTTCCCCCCCCTTTATGATCTCAAGTGACAGAAAAAAATAAACCAAGACTAATAGTGAGCCATGTTTATTATGCACAGTGAGCATAGGTTTATGACAGGATACTTGGGCCAGGTGTTGGTCTTTGCTGAGGTTGTTTTTCACATGGAAAACCAGCTTAACCATCCCCTTGGGAATTTCTTCTGTGTGGGTTAATTCCAGATGGTGAAGAGCAAGCTTAGCTGTTCCTGGATAAACCACTCTTTGGTGTCAAGAGGAAGGTAAAATAACATTATTTGGGACATTCCTTCAAGCCACACTTTCCTTGTCATTAGAACAAGTTCCTCCTTGTAGAAGCATAATGGGGAAAATTGGGGTAGCTTTGGGGATACTCTAATTTAGGGCATGAGCAGGTCAGGTCCTTGGTGACATGAAGCATTTGAGAGTATTCAAACAAGAAGTCAGGGAAAAAAAAATTACAGCTATCCTGTTCTAGGACCAGGCAAGTTTCAGACTGGAAAAGGCAGTGCTCTGAACTGGAAATTCATGTTTTACTGACTGTACTACCTGAAGAAGATATGGTGCTGCCAGTTGACAAACCACTGCAAAACCAGGGGCCTGTGGCTTCCATTCTTGATCAAGTTCTCTTTTTGTGTCTGTTTGTGGCTGTGTCTCCCTAAGGGGAAAATCAAGTGATGCCAATACCCAGTTGACCCACTGGGGAATGTGGTTGCTGATGGGAAACCTAGGAACATCACCTAAAATTTCACTGGCTTGAAGTAAAGGATAACTAAAATAATAGAACTAAAGTAATGAGTTAGGATCACATTTTAACACTCTTAGTGAAAGAAAACCAAAAGCTTTGGTTGTATAAAAGGTTTTTATTTGATACAAGAACCATTTGATAAGAAGCTGTTGTGAAACACTGGCATGATTTCCACTGTACTTTGTATTACTTAGGGCTAGTCCATCCTGTAGACAGAGTTGGAGAGCTGACAGCTATCCTTGTTGACAGAAGTGGAAAGGAAGCTTTTTTTTTGAGTTATTTAATCTTCATTTCTAGATTCTGATTAATTGGCTGGTTTAGCAATCAAAGATCAGTTTCACATTTCCTGAATGGTGTGTTTATATTGTTCTTAGCAAAGACAGCAGTGTTTTGGGCCACAGGCTGAAGAATATCTGGAGAAGCCCTGTTATACCTGAGGTCAGACTGTAATGGCCCCTTCTAGCTCAGAAAACCCAAGTGGCTACAAAAAATTAGACATTTCTCTGCACTCAGCAATAACATCCCAGAAGATTTAACAGGGAATGAACAAATCTTGCAACTGTATTACAATATGCAGGTGGTTTGAACCTGTTTTATTGAGGGACTTAGGATGCCCTGTCTAGTTGCTTAGCCCTATCATTCTGTGCTTTTTAATGTTGATTTTAATATATTTTAACGTTTATTTTATGCTTATTCTCAGAATCATGAAATTGTCGAGAAACCCAAATCGATCTGAAACAGCTTTTATTTACTTCTTATTCCTCTGAAACCTATGTTTTTAATATTTATTGTCCTTTTTTGTTCCATTGAACACTTGCTTTCTTGTTATGGATTTTCCTTAAAGTTCTTAGTGGGCTTTTTTTTGGTGTGTGGTAGAATATGTGGTAGCAATTTTAAATGTCTTCTGAAATATTAGGTTACCTACAGTCTATCAAATGATCTTGTAATCTCATCACAGAATCACACTGATAATAATTTTTAACAATATTGGCATAACAAAGAAATTCTAGAAAAGGAAAATATGCTGGTGTCATATCAGTAAATTTAAAAACAGAGATAAATGAACTGACAAGAAGGATAGACTGATTACTTTGAAGTTGACCCTAGAAAAAATACTAGAAAAGTTGCCACAAGACTAATTTAATAATGACTTTTAAAATTACAGGATATAGAGCATTCCTTGGTGTATAAATTCTTTGAGGATGCAAATTGTTCAAACCTTATTAGATAAACAGAAACGTATGGAGACCTGACCCGTCACTGTAGGGTTTAAACACTTCTGCAGTTTCCATTACTAAATGGTCTTATGCTATTTGTAGGATTTAGCTTGTTCTTAATTATTCCTAAAAATTAAGTTCATTGTCATTAATCCTACTAACCATGGGATTTTCTTTGATGTCTTTAGCTTCCCTTATCAATTTTCTACACTTTATAATGTTTAATTTATATTGCTGTGTGTGTTCGGATCTCTTTCTTTCCAGTTGTCACATGTTGCATTCTTATTTCTAATTAGTGCATTTCTTTTGCCTTTGAACAAAGTTTTACTTTCACACAACTTGGTCTCATAGCTTCATAAATTCGTCTTAAAAAATCCCAAAGTTCTTTCTCATTTTTTTTATTTTTTTTTTAATTTTTTTTACCTTTTAATTCTCTTTGTAATTTCCAGTTTTGAGAAATGAATTATTTTGGAGAGTCAAGTGTATTTATTACTAGTTTGTCCTGTCCTCTCTCTGTATGGAGTGCAATCTAATAATAACAGTTGGTCCCTAGGCTACGACCAACTGCCAGCCCATAATTAATTCATCTTTATATTTTTCTTAAATCTGAAGAGAAGTTTACTGCTGGTTGCATATGTCTCCCAAATTGAAGCCTCCCATTAAAAAGATATTTCCTTCTGTTATTTATTTATTTTTTTTCATTATGGATAGTTGCTCAGGAAGTAGCTCAGCCTGTTTGAGTCGCTGATCTGTGACATCTCCTGCTTTCTCAAATACCTCAGCCAGGCTTCATAGGAAGACAGAAAAACATACACAGCCATAAAACATTTGCATGATCGACAGTCAGGTGAGATCCCCAATTCCTAAACTTGCAGAAACACCAAATAAAAACCATTCCAGATGGAACAGAGCCAACGATGCCCTGTCCCCCTATATCTCTGGGAAGGTGGCCCGTGCCCCACGTGGTCCCTGGCAGTGTGTCTGGTTCCTTCCCCCCCATGGCAATCCCAGCTCCATCCCAGTACCTGACCCTTGCTGTTCTTCAGCTTGTCTGGCAGCCCTGTCAGTACTGCTGAATTTGGCTTGATTTGGGAATATTAGATGTGACTGGCATGTAGAGATGAATTTTCTCTTATTTTTCTCCTCTTGCTACCTCTTGATTCCAACAGATACAAGAATTATAATTAATAATTATAAAGGATTCCATAAGCTGTTGATGGAGGTGAGGATTAATGGGCAAGTGACACATATGGGGCTGCTGTGTGAACCACATCTCCTCATGGACTTCCCCATAGGAAAACTTCCTAAGCTGGTTATAACAAGGAATTTTAATACACAAGAGATACAACAAGATTTTAGTACAAGAGATTTTAATTCATGTGCAGTGCTGCAATCAGTGGGAGCTGTTGGTACCTTACCTAAATTCCTTCTACAGATATTGTATATTAAAAAACCCAAAACCTCTGGCTCTTTGTAATATCCCACACTTTGTCTAAACACCTGAGTTTGTTAACAGTGGAATAAAGTTTGATATATCTCAAGATAGTCTTTCTCACATCTTCTTCTTGCTGATATTACTCTTGCTTTAACTACCTCTTGTCTGCTCAAAAAAAACCCTCCTAAATAAAAGTTAACTTTATTCCTGACATTAGTTATCATCTTCCCAAAATTATATCCTATTTTATATACAAATATAATCCTGTTGTGATAGAACCCAGGCTTCCATAAACACCAGATCTCAAACCCAACCTGTTGTTCACCTCCTGCTGTTTCTGTCTCCAGCCTGAGGCATGAGGAATCCTGAAGTGAAGTCTGGACAGCTACTGATGCGAATCAAACCCAGCCTTTGCAAAAATGAGCTAGGGAAGGATTCTGACTAACCCTGGGGCAATAAAGCCTTCCTGTGTGAAATATAGGTGAAATCCTACAACCTCAATGACATTGGGTGTGCTTTCATAGGAGTTTCTGGCATGGCTCTCAGACAAAAAATGAAGAGAGAGTGAAAAGCTGTTAAAAACAAAAAGGCAAATCCTCTTTCAAGATTGTAGCATACCCATGTGCACTGTTACATTAAGAACTCTGGAAAAACTGTAATTTGGAACAAAGTCAGCTTTGGCTGTCTGCTCCTTCACAGATCTACAACCCAAATCATCTTATCTTTTGCTTCCCTGTGGAAGAATCCTTTTGGGTTGGTTTGGAAACTTTTGGAGGTTCAGCAATTGTTTACATATGTTTTCTCTTTCAAACTCATCTCTTGACTAATCTAAGTTCACTGGAGGTGGCCTGAGCAGTGAATTAGCCTGTAAATCATGTATTTACCTCACACTGAGACCCACTCATATGGTTTTGATAGCTGGCAGTTTGTATAACTGCAATGAATCTCTCCTTCCCATCTATTTTATTTTTTTATTTACTATCAGAAAGTCTTGGATGTAGGGACAAAATCTAGTGGAACAGCTCAGCTTGCATTGTTGTAGATGCAGTCCAAATTTTCCATTCATGCATTTGAAGGAAGGATCAATAATGATGTGTATAAATATAATTGTAAAAAGGCTTCTTACGTGCCACTGGTGTCCAGCCACACCACTGCCAGGTTTTGGTCTTAGACTTCTCAGGGAAGTAAAGTATGGGAAATTTCCAGAGAATAATTTAGGATGGTACAGCATGTCTCTGGGTTTATTTCCTGTCCAAATCAGTACCCAAAACATCTCCCAGTGCAACATTAATGAACTCAGTGATCTCCGTGCTTCTGGAAAAAATATGGTTTTATGTAGGAGATATAACCCCAAAGCTGCGGCTATTTGTGCTGATATGCCAAACTCTGTGTGTTTTTATTAATTTGGTATATGTCTGTTTTACTATTCTGTTTTATGCTTTAAACACTGGGTACTCATGAGACCTTTACTCAAGTCTGCAATACCCTAGACTCATGAAGCTGTTTCCAGCAGATCAGAGAATTTCTCCAGTTCTCTTTTTCCCTTCCTTTTCCTGTTGCCTGAGTTTCTGTGCAGGTGGGGGATTGGAAGATAAACACTGCATTGTTCATGCACAGCGCAGTGGGGCTCTGCTTTCATTCAGATCCAAACATGGCAATGATAAAAAATAAATAATAATATTGCACTGTTTGACATCTCAGTTTTAACTGAGGCTTTCTGTGCCTGCTCTTCTCTCTCTGGTGGCCAGCAATAGGACCCAAGGGAAGGGCTGGAGCTGTGTCAGGGGAGGTTGATGTTGGATATCAGGAACAGGTTCTTCCCCCAGAGGGTGGTTGGGCACTGAACAGGTTCCCCAGAGAATGGTCACGGCCCCAAGGCTGCCAGAGCTCAGGAGGTGTTTGGACAACACTCCCAGACACATGCAACGTGATTTTTGGGATTTAGGAATGACATAGATGATCCTTGTCAGTCCCTTTCAATTCAGGATATTCTATGATTCTGTGGTTCTATCTCAGAACTGGAAAGAACAGCAGTGGGGGTAAAGGGGGCAAAGTAAACCTCAGGGGCAAGACTGGGGAGTTCCCAATAGCTTTCTCCCTGTTTGTTAAAGATCTGCATTAAATCTTATTCATTGGTGTTTTGCTCTTTCACCTGGAGGAAGAGACTGCAGGCAGATTGCCATTTATTACATTGTTGTACTTGCCAGGTCTTTTCTCAAAAAAGTCTGAGAAGATTGCTTTCTTCTCTGCTTTGAGAGCCTTTGGCCCTTAAATCTGCACAAGAGATTTTAGCAGTGATTATTCATTCCAAACTTCTCCTTTAAATGCATGGAGATTAAATAAATAAAATAAAATAAATGAAGCTCTTACATACAACATTCCCCTTCCTCTACATTGTTTTTTTTTTTTTTTCACCTTTCCTTTTCTTTTTACAGAGCTGTTCTCTCAGCCTCCTTTTTCTTGAATTCTGCCAGTTTAATTCAGTCATTTTACCATGGTGAGCAGTAGAGAGAATAGGAGCAGGAATCAGGTTTGTGCTGTTGGATTGATAAACAGATGCTAAGCCGATGTGACACAGATGCTACTGCTGAGCCAGGAAAAGCAGGTCAAGGTTATTAGGAGAAAGTGCAGCACTGTCTCATAGCTGTAAGCAAAAAGGCCCTGCATGGAGCCAGCTTTTTCTCTCTTCCTGTCTCTCTCTCTTTCTCACTCTTGATTGTCTGGTGGCAGTGCATATTTCAGGAACTTTTTTTTAAAATTAATTCCTATGAAAGCAGGAATTAACTTTTCAATTTCATTATATTTACAGAAACCCTCACACAAGCACAAGACACAAGTGGCTGGCTCCTTTTTTATTTTTTTAGGGGCACAGAGTTTCTCTTCTAGAAGACAAGACTGGGGAAATAATTTCCTAACTCCATTCTGAAAAATTTGAAGGTTCTGTGGCAATATTGGGTGAAATTCTTGGGAGAAATCCTTCTGCCAGGAAGAATTTCAGGAAAAAATAAAGCTATGATTTGAACTGTAAAAATGATTTTTTGTTTGTTTGTTTGTTTTTGCAATAGAAACAACATTTCATATAGATAAGGTTTAAAAAAATCTTCTGCACCCCAAAGGGACAAGGTGGAGTTAGTCCAGGAATTCTAAGACTAGATTGTTTCAAATATTTTACAACTACTTTTCAGGTAAAACACTAAATATTGGGCTGGATGTGGAAATAGGTTGTTGTCTGGTTAATAATAGAGTTCCAGAATGGTTTGTGGACCTTAAAGATCATCAGTTTCCACACCCTGCCATGAACAGGGACACCTTCCACTATCCCAGGTTGCTCCAAGCCCTGTCCAGCCTGGCCTTGGACACTTCCAGGGATCCAGGAGCAGCCACAGCTTCTCTGGGTAACCTGTGCCAGGTCCTGCCCACCCTCACTCACAGGGAAGGATTTCCTCCTAATACCCAATATAAGTCTGCCCTTCTTTGATTTAAAACCATTTCCCTGTGTCCTGTCCCTCCATCCCTTGTCCCCAGTCCCTCTCCAGCTCTCCTGGAGCCCCTTTAGGCCCTGGAAGGGGCTCTGAGCTCTCCCTGGATCCTTCTCTTCTCCAGGTGAGCACCCCCAGCTCTCCCAGCCTGGCTCCAGAGCAGAGGTGGAGGAGTGGAGCCCTTGGAGAAGTTTATAGGTTTGTATAGAAAAGAAAAGTTGATAAAAAGTGTAAGAGTGATGTCAATCTGCCCTGCATGTGTCCACATCTATCTCATAGAATTTAATGCAATATTTATATTATCAGCCTTGTTGGAACAAAAAATTCCTGGAATGATGTGTACCTTGGTGCCCATTTTTCTGGAAACATTAAGTGGTTACATTTGGCAAGGAAAGCAGCTACACAATAGAACGAGCAGGGATCATTACAGACATCTGTATTATTTCAGCAACAGATTTGTCCCAGACATTATTCATAAATTCAAAAGCTTTAACCTGGAAGAGTCCATTAGATAATTCAGTTTCTCTTCCTGCATTCTACAGGCCATTGCATTTCATCTACTTTTCCTTGTGTCAGTACCAGTAATTTGTATTTGTCTGAATTAGTTCACATTGAGAGACAATTGGACATAATCTGAAGACATCAAGAACTGGAGGCTCCATGATTTGTCCTGGTTGTTTATTTTAGTGCTCAAAAGTCATGACTGCTTTTTGATTTCCATTTGTCTATCTTGAACTTACAGTCAGGCTTGTTATGTCTTTCTCTGCTGGCTCAGTTTGATTCATTTTCTCTGTGCTTCAAAATACATAAAAGTGTGTTTGTGTTTTTCTTTTTTCTCTGGGGTCCTTTTCATCCTTGATCTATTTTTTCAATTACTGTACAGCAGAAAATGATGTGATAATTCTTTATGGAGAACCCAAACCCAAATCACAGTGTCACATCCAGTTCAAACCCCCTGCCAAGGCAGGGTCACCAGGCAGGGGACACAGGAATGCATCCAGGTAGGCTTGGAATGTCTCCAGAGAGGGAACTCCACACCCTCCCTGGGCAGCTGTTCCAGAGCTCTGCCACCCTCACCATAAAGAATTTCTTCTTCACATTGAGGTGGAACTTGTGTTTAAGTTTATGGCCATTGCTCCCTGCCCTTTGCTGGCACCTCTGAGCAGAGTGTGGCACCATCCTCTCCACACACACCTTGCAGATATTTATAAGCATCAGAGAGATTCCCCCCTCATTATCCTTCTCTAGGCTCAACAGGCCCAGCTCCTCTCTCTCCTGGAGAACAGGACTGACACTGAGAAGTAATTTAGCTGGAGGGATGAGCTGGCAAGGACTTAGAAATTAAGGAAATGCACACTCAGAAGTCTGCACTCAGGACAGGGAGATTTAATGAAATCCTTTAGGCTGGGGTTGATGCCATTGGGGCAGTTCTGTGGCGAGGGGTGTTTGAAGAGCAGTAAGACAAAGAGGAGTGGGCAGTGCAGCCTCACGGTGATAGAGGCTGACTTTGTACTGGGTACATTAAGAAAAATGTAACAGTAGATTGGATGAAGTGATTATTCCTGTGTTTGCTTACAGGAAGCCTTATATTGTGAGACTGGAGTGTGTCCAGTGGAGGCTTTTAGGGGAGCTGGAGAGTAAAGAATATTTTGTGGAAGGCTGAAGGGATTAGGACTGTTCCACCTTGAGAAAGGAAGGAGAAGGGGCAGGATAATTGCTGTCTTCAGCCTCCTAAGGGGAGTCTGCAGAGGTGGTGGCATCTGAGATTCACACAGACCAGACAGAAAGGTAGCACTGCAATAAATGCAATTATAACTAGATATTAAAAAAATAATAATTTAAAGAGAGAGTTATCAGGCAGTAGAATGCCACCTTTAGAAATACAAAAATCAAAGTAGACAAGACCTTGGTCATCTTCATGAGGTGTTGAAGTTCATCCAGGTTTGAGCTGATATTGCACTATAGCCCTCCAGATATTACAAACAAAATAGTTCAATTATTTTGTTGTTTTAATTTTTAATGTCCTTTTCCTTTGGTGAAAAAAAAAACAAAAAAACCCCAAAACTGAAGTAAAGACTGTGAATCTGCTCCCTTTTTTTTCTGAACTACATCTGGAAGAGTGAATTGACATGTTTAGCATTATCTAAGGCTGCGTGACTTTTTCTAGGATTTTTCTTTTCTTAGTAAAATTGACTGGAAAATGGAAAAATAATAAAGTTAATTATTTAGACTGTTACTCCAAACCTGGATGAAAAAGAGTTGATTTCAGCTGAGAAACACTGTTGTAATTCTCTGTGATCTGTTGAACAGAGGCTCTTCTCTCAAAGTAAGGGGCAGTGGGCATGTCCTGGGGTCCTACATCTTAGAGCACCAAGAGAGATTCAATGTGACTGGAAAATCCAAATCTTGCTAGAGGAAGACATAAAAACCAGAAGCTGCAATCCCCAACAGGGCCCCACAGGCATTTTGGGAGTCAAATTATTGTGGGAGGATTGGCTTTGCTGCTTGTTTTTTATTCTGCAAAGACCCCCACCTCCCCCCAACTTTTCACACTGATTTCTTTATTCAGAATTTTCAGTCAGCCCACCCTTTAAGAGCATGGTCTGTTTAGTTTGTTAGAGATGAGTTTAATACACCAAATCCATTTGCAGATTTTTTTCTGGGATGTCTGAGGAACGGAATTGTTGTTCATAATGACTAATTTAACTCGGTATCTGTTTGCCAACAAGATCAAACTCAGCTTTACTGACAGGCAAGTCCATCACCAAACTAAAATCAGCAGGATTTGCAGGGATCTATTGGCTCAGGGAGATACACGTTCAGTAAAGCCTTACAATTCCCAGTTCTCACATTAGATAACAGGTTTTACAATCTTAAAGCAACAAGATTTGAATTCAGAATGAGGGGGGATTTTAGAAAAACAGACCTTAAAAAAGAAAGATAAACTTCCACATCTTCTATTCATCCCCCTACCTCAGATTTCCAGTAATTATTTTGAAAAGTGATGTTTGCAGTTTTTCCAGACCCTTTTCATCAAGGCTCTTGTATTGTATTGTTGTTGCATTAACGTGGTAGTTAACTGTTTTGAGTTAATTGTTAATCCAGCCCAGAATAGTCTCTTCTAAACACGGTCATTAAATGGAGGTGGAAGAAAAAGAGAGAGACAAAGGGGCAAAGAAAGTGAATGGGAAAAAGAAATATTGAAGAATGAAAGAAGAACTAGAAGAAAATCAACATAAAGGCAACTTAATCACCTTTATTATGAAAAAGAGAAATTAACGAGGATTTCAATGTTAATGGTTGAAGCAGGTTCAAAGGCAAAACTGTAGGAACAAAATAAGATTTTTCAGACTTCTTTCTTTCACCTATTAAAAGAGAAGTGGATCATGGATCCACAACATAAACCTGCCCTCTCTGTGTGGATTCAAGGCTTTAACTCTTGCACCAGCATGTTTCCAAGGACACTCACTGGTTTCTCAGCTGAGCCATTTAACCAACAAATTATCAAACCAGTTAGATGAAAACACAATAGCAGTTAATCAGCTTTTACAAGCTCACACATTGAACCCCAACTGTAAAAACACTTCATTAGTAACTTCTCATTTGTGTGGCTTTTCTCTACATCTCCTGTGTTCCACTTCGAATTTTTCTGTGAGATACAAACCAGTCAATAAATGCTTGAACTCCTCCGTGTCTTTACTGAGGGACCCCTCTAGAGCCCATTAACACCAGTTTTATGGAAAACAGAGCAGGTAGCTACCTCCACCATGTGTTGGCACTCTCTAAAAGGCTGTTAATGCTTTGTGTTTCAGGGCATAACAAACTGAGGCATTCCCAGGGAAGGAAAAAAAAAAAAAATAAAAAAAGCAAGCCCACTGAGTAAAAAGTAAACATGTGAAGATATCTGTCCTGCAGAATAGAGCTGAAGAGAAACTGGAACATCTGAGACAGCTGTTTTGTCAGTACACCAAGAAAAATATCGTTGTGTTTTTGTTGGTTATATTATAGTTATATATTTTGATGTAGCTTCTACATTCCGCAAAGAGATGTATTACCTCAAAGAGAGAGGAACTGTACCAAAAATAAGGTATGACTTGTCTTTATAAGTACCCATACTCTAGAAATCTTACCATATTTCACAGAGGAAACATATCATAATCTAATTTTAAAGGAATATGTCCTGCCCAACAGTATGTTCAAATCCTCTTCTTCCTCCCTCAACTCATTTTCGAGCACATGGGTTAATTCTAAGCACATTTGACTGAGAGGAATAGATGTCTGAAAGATATGATGTCCTGACAAGTTTTGTGGAAGCTGGCAGCTGGGGAAAGGAAAGATAACCAACAGTGCCCTCACCATGGGAAAGAGAGTTTAAATCCCTTCTAATTCCAAGGGGAAAGCAGCCTGCTGGCCCATCAGCACATGCAACAGCTTGCCCAAACACACAGAAGTAGGAGAAAGTACAAAATCACGTACAGAGGGGTGAGTGGATGGGAAAAAATAAAGTGAATGTAGTCAAAGACAGAAGTCAAGTTTAATTCTTGGGTCTAGAAGGTATTTTACTTGTAGACAGTTGTGATTTTTATAGCAAAACTGTGTAACATATTCTTTATATTTCAGTATAAAGACAAGGATTGTGTTTCCACATCTGAAGTGGCCTGCAAAGAATATTTGGAGCTACTAGAGGTACATAAAATCAGATCTGCTGCTTGGAGAAATAAAATATAAGCTTCCCAGGGTGAAATTCATGTGCCCTAAGTTAAATAACTGCAAGCAAGTTGCTTAAACCTGAATCTGCCACCCTACGGCTCAGTTTATAGTCAGAGAAGAGCAACAAGTTCCTCTTAAGGTGATTCATGTATCCTGAGATAAATAGAATGAATCTGTCTCAGAAGGCTTCCCTCCATTGACTCTGACAGGAGCCTGGGGTAAGGAGCTCAGATGAGGTGTCTGACTTCTCCCTGTCTAAAGTGAAGAGATGCAAATCTTAGCCCTGATGACACAAATGGGTTTTGGTTCACTCCCTAAGTCAACTTGTGGTGCAATGAAACCGACTTCAAACAGGCTGGGAGAAAATAGTTCCAATTTACTGCAGAGGAGAAAAGAACTGTTAATTTCTTGTCTCAGAGCTACCCATTGTGCAATGATTCACTTATTGAAGGAAATAGAAACTTGTTAAGGACTTGACTGTTAACAGAATTACGCTTTTGCCTAAATGGAGTTTGGTTCTTGCCTTTAATTTCTGTGTTTGTGATCAGTGTTTAGAAAGAAACACGTCCCTCCCTTCTCCCTTCAAAATGTCCATTTATATAAAAAATAATAATTAATGAATAACCTAAGGGAAGTCACCTTCCCTTTTCTCACAGGAACCTGAAACATGGAGTTTTTATTGGGTCAAGCAGCAAAAATGAGTCTAAACCCACAGTGTTCTAACATTGAGGGCTGGTGAATTTTGAAATGAAGTCTCATTGCAATATCTGCCCTTTTGGAGCTGTTGGCTGCATACATTAAATATTCAGCCAGGAAATAGCAACACCACTGCACAACCTACAGTGAGCTGCAATCACAGAGCATTTTAATTACACAAAGGCTGGTGATACTTTCAGTTTCTGCTATGGATGCCAGCATAATGCTGGAAGGGTATGAGGCTGTGCTAGGGGAGTTTTGGGGTGGATTTTAAGAACAGGTTCTTCCCCCAGGAGGTGGCTGGGCACTGGAACTGATAGGATCTTATGTAGTTTTAACTCGGGAGAAGTTAAGAGTCCAACCTAAGCTAATTGTTTAGATGTACTCTGGAAGTCAGCAGGAAGAGGAAGGTGCCATCTGGCTCTCATGGACAATTCTAAGATGGACTAAATAACTTTATGGAGGTACTGGTCTGAATTAATTGGCCTAAGCATGGCTTTTTAACAGCAAAGATTAAAAAGGAATTAATTCCACTCTGCAAATGAATTTATGTAATCTCTCTTACTACAACAATTATTTTTATACCTGAAGGGAGGGTGCAAAGGAGTCGGAGACAGGCTCTGTGCCAGGTCCCAGTGGCAGGACCAGAGGCCAATGGCACACAAGGAAACACAGGAGATTTCTCTGAACACCAGGGACCAGTTGTTATGGTGAGGGTGACACAGAAAAAAAGTTGGATGTCCCATCACTAGAAGTATTCAACGTCAGGCTGGATGATGCTTTGAGTAAATCTTGTGATTCTATGAAATAAACCTCCAATCTATCAAAAACAGGTTTTTAGTAAAGGTCTTGTTAAAAACTTTGTGTAACCAAACAACCTGGTCTGTGAAAGGTAAACTCTGAACCAGGAAAATAAAACTAGGAAGGCTGAGTGTTTATTAAATAGAAATTTTCTACAAAATGCATCTAAATGGCTTTTTCCCTACAAGACTTGTACATTCCAATCCAGTGCAGCTCTCTGGTTGGGTATGATGCTGGCTGCTCACATTCCCTCCCTCAGGAAAGCTGGAGAGGGAGGAAAATTTGCAAATGACTTCTTTAAAATGACTTTGCACAGACAAAAGCTATCCAGGCAAAGCAAGACAGAATTCTCTGTAGACAGGGAACAAGCAAAATAAGCCTATGTCTTAATAATTATTTAAAAATCTGGATTTTTTATTATAGACTATGTAAGAAAAATTGGTTAATTGATCCATTTACTTTGTTTAGATTTTCCCTGGTTTTAATCAGCATTGATTTGATTACAGCCATAAAGACATTAATTCTAGAAAATCACCCATAAAGAGAAGCAAACTTCTAAAAACAATGGGAAAGTATTTCTGTAATGTGCTTTTATTACTTAGCCATCTAGAGAACTCACTGAAGAGTTATTCTGAGATATTCAGGGGCTCCCAGGGATTAATTTTGGGAAATTTAGGGTTGATCTAAAATACTGTCACTCTGGTTTTCCATCCTGCTCCCCCATCAGATGTAATCCCCTGCCTTGCAGGGCTGCTGCAGTATGTGTCCAGCTGTCTCCACTGCTTGTTTGCAGTCTGGTGAATTTGCTGCTAATGAAGAAAGGTTTCAAAGGTACCTGACCAAACTTCAGTGGATAATTACACTCATAACTTCTCTTCTGCTGATTTTAGTCTAGGAGATCTAGTAGGATTAGTAACTTCTGGTAACAAGGTGGCAATAAAAACGTGGGAGATGTCAGCAGCTCTTTACAGCTGTTTGCTCAATTGATGTGATGGGAGCCCTCAACATATGAATCTAAATCCCTGTGTGGACTGGAATGGCTATAATTCAATTTGGCTTAATTTACTTTGAAAGTTAATTCAGTTAAATTGAATTGAGCCTCTTTAATTTCAAACAAGGGTGTCCACATTTGAGTTTAAAGTAGCTTAATTAATCCACTTAAAAAAGCTAATTCAGATTAATTTTGGTGAGCATTGTTATGTGGATAGGCCTGTAGGTTCAGCTAAGTAATGTGAATTAAGGTGTGTGCTTTCAAGAAACATATTCCTCCTGAGCAAAGGTGGGTGAGCACAGCTTGGATAAGTTGTAAGATGGAGCAGAAATAGAGAGACAATGGTGAAGGAGTAAAAATTTCTCACAGGGAGAATTCCACACTTGGTTCTGCTTGGTTTGGACTTGCTGACTGGGAGCAGACAGATGAAAAAGCTGATTCAGTGCAAGAGTCACCATCACCAGTTCTGTAAGAAATAATAAGGGCTCAGGGAATAATGAGCTGAAACAGACCTCAGAGGTACTCTGCTTTACAGGAATTTTTAGTGACAACACATGTATTCTGTGAAGTCATGTCAGGAATTTAAAACCAACCCTGACTATGGCACAGTTCCCTAAACAAGTGTACAAATAAGCATGGCCTATAAACACCCCATTTCTGGGACTCACAGAATGGTTTGGATGGGAAGGGATCTTCAAGATGACTTTGTTCCAACCCCCTGCTATGGGCAGGGACACCTTCCACTATCCCAGGTTTCTCAGGGCCACATCCAACATGGCCTTGGACACTTCCAGGGATGGGGCAGCCACAGCTCCTCTGGTCTTCCTGAAACCCACCCCAGTATTGCCTGTTTTATGGAATTTAACTCTTTAACACCAGCTCAATCCAACCCTCCCAGGTGGAGGAGTGAACCCCTTGGCTGTTACCTTATCAATGTCTTTACCCTTCTGACTCTACTCCTCAGACTCTCCCTTTAGACAAAACATCCCTTAAAAAATATATCCAAGCCCTGCCTCTGTTTTCTGTTCAAAAGAAGCAGCCTTCAATCCACATAGAAGTTCTCTGTGAAGGACACTGTCTTTTTTCCCACCTTTGTTTTTGCACCAAGATCTTGACTTTCACCACACTCTTCCAGCTCCTCCAAAATCTGTGATCCTGACCACCTTCTCCCCTTGCTATTTATGATCCCTTCACTCATTTTAAAATTGTCACACTCAACAGTGTGGCTGTGGATTAGCAGGAATATTTGTTGCTCTTCTCCATCACTTGCCCTCCTTCCCCATCACCTTTCTCAGTGGAGCAGCAGCCACACGTCCCTGAGGGGAGAGAAAGACGTGTGCACAAGATGGTTTTCATTGAGTACTTTAAAGGTCCCTCTAGGCTTCACAGGTGGAGGTTTTTTTACATTTCCTCCCCTCTGCATGTGTGAACACTGGGCCAAACTCAGAAGTGTGATGTGGGAAGCTGGGACAGGAGACAGGTCAGTCAGTGAATGGAAAATGGTGTAAGGGGTTGCAACTCAGCAGAATTCAGTGTTAACCTCAGTAGGGAAGGGTCAGGAGTCAATGCCACCAGTCTGAGACAGAGTAACACCTTTTCCCACCTCTCTCAGCGTGTGAGCTCCTCGGGGCTGCCTTTCACCTACTGAACATGCTCACAAATGAGTAACTTAACCACTGAATGCATCATCACCACTCTCTTGTCCATTTTTTTCTGTGCCTCTGTATGTGCAGTCTGCTTACAGACATCTACACACTCACATGCACATTGGCTTAAAGTAAAATTATGTTTCTTCATCTTTTCCCTCTCTAACAGTCAAACCCTGGTGATCCTGTGAATGTAAATCAGCTGCATTTCTGGTTTATCTGTAATCTCTGCTGTATAGCTGAGGTCTGTTTGATGTTCTTTAAGTGGTGGAATTGAAAGAACATTTCACTGCTAACTGGAAGAGCTACCAGTTTATTAAATCCTTCATTTGAAATCTTGCTGTCAAAGAAAACACAGTCAGCTGATGCTGTGAAAGGATTGCATTGTCAGTTCTTGCTGAGCCTTAAAACTGGCATCAAGCATAGAGTAAAGTGACATTAAATGAACTGACAATCTGAGGATTTGAGTGTAAACCTCCAGGAAATAATAACTTGGCTTTTCCATGTAAAAAAAGAGAGCTTATGGTTAAAAATAAAATAAAGGGAAATAATAAAAAAATAATAAATTGTTATAAAGCAAAATCCAGAATACTATTTTAGAGGTTCTTTCCCTTCCCCCTCTTTTCAATTTAATGTTAGCAAAGCAGAGATGACAGAAAAGATTTATGAGAAACATTTTTAAAGGTGGGTTCACTGCGTGTGTAGAGCAGACAGTGTCTGAAGGGCCTGTAGCATTTGCACTTTATAGAAAATGACAAAAAGTGACTATTGCAGCAACAACCAGCACAGCAGAGGTGGAAATTGATTGCACTGAGGGAAGTCTGTAAGAGTGGAGCACAATAGGCAGCTACTGGGCTTTAATGTCCAGCTCTGAAAAGTTCAGAGGTGAATTAGCAACTTGAATGATTTTATTCTGGGTTGAATTTAATGAGTTTGAACTGGAACAGGTCAATTTGTGAGTTAGATGCAGGCTGGGGAGAGAGATGACAAAATGCTATTGTGGAGCAGGAGGCAAATGGAAATCTTGCCACTGAACAAGTTGTGTGGTTGTCACAAAGATCCAGATTGGGAGTGTTCATCCTGGAAAAGAAAAGGTTTTGGGGACACCTCATTTTAATCTTCCAGTAAGGATGGGGGGCTTGTGAAAAAGAGAGGGAGTGACTTTTCACACAGGCAGATAATGATAGAACAAGGGTTAACCATTTCAAATAATGAGATTTACATTCCATGTTAGGGAGAAATTCTTCCCTGTGAGGGTGGGGAGGCCCTGGCACAGAGGAGCTGTGGCTGCCCCTGGATCCCTGGAAATGTCCAAGGCCAGGCTGGATGGGGCTTGGAGCTACCTGGGATAGTGGAAGGTGACTCTGCATAATGCAAAGGTGGAACAAGATGATCTTTAAGGTCTTTTCCAACCCAGAGCAAGCTGCCATTTTCTAATTCCTCTGATTTGTCTCTCCAGGGTCAGCATAGGATGTCATGAAGTTAAATCTGGGTATAAGGGAGGAGTAGGAGGGAAGGCATTTTCAGGTTTTTTTGGTTCTATTGTGTAATCCATTGGCAGTAAATTAAATTAATCTTTCTCAAATTGAGCCTGTTCCATCTCTGAAAGTGATTGGTGAGGGTTTTTCCTGTTTTCATCTTTACTCACCAGCTCTACTATCATTTTTTCTTCCTCTGTCCTGTGGATGGAATCATAGAATCCAAATTGGTTTGGGTTGGAAGGGACCTTAAAGCTCATCTCATTCCAACCTCCTGTCATGGGCAGGGACACCTTCCACTAGACCAGGCTGCTCAGGAGCCATCCAAGGTCAACATATCACATTATGGATATGCTACTTATTTATTAAATATTCTTGTGCATCTTGGTTTTTTTAATCTCTTCTTTTCTCATGTTCAATTAAGTTCTACTTTTGTAAAGTGGAGGGAATGCACTTGCTATTTCAATAAAAGCATTCCAGATGAAGTGCCAAAGAATATTCCATAGGGGCTTGATCTGCTGTTATTATTCTGAACAAGATGTAAGTCTGACTTTTCTTTTTTTCACAATAGCTTTTCTTAAATATGATTTCAAGTCCTTTTCAATTTAAGGTCAAATTGTCAGGAAATATAAAAAAGGTGCCAGTTACCTCCTCCAGAAAACACATCTCCTGCCTACCAGCATTTCAACTTGTAATGAAGGTCCTTTTCTTCTTGAACGTGTCCTTCAAGATTGTCAAGTTCTTTTAGGACAAAGAAACACATGCCTGAAATAGGCTGTGGTGTTTCAGCAGTGTCAGGACAGGCTGTGTGTAGGCATTCAGAGCACTCAACTCTGTTTCAGCTTTGTAAAGTTCACTTTTCATATGCTTTTTGTCAAGAGCCAACTCCTTCTCTGCTGTATTCAAAGGTAAAAGAATGGCTGCTTGTGGATATGGGAAGAGCTCTGAGCTGGTCTGAGAGCTCTACTTTTGCAACCAGGAGAAAAACAAGTGGATGGAAGTGTTCCAGGGCAGGCTGGATGGGGCTTGGAGAAATTTGGGATGGTGGAAGGTGTCCCTACCCATGGCAGGGACTTGGAATGAGATGATCTTGAAGGTCCCTGACAACCTACACAGCTGGGGATGGAGCAGTCGCAGCCAAAACTCGGTCTCAGTTTCTCTGAGAAACCTGTGCCACCTCCTCACCACCCTCACAGTCGGGGATTTCTTCCCTATATATCCCATCTAACCCTGTGTGGGACTTCTGAGAGGGAAAGTATGAGCAAAAAAATCTGTTTTTGTGGCAGGACTTACTGGGTTCATGAATGGGACAAGATGTGGATCTGCTAGACCTGAGACTTCCTTCTACTTCTGAACTCCCATAAAGTGCTGGAATTAAGTGGGTGAATCAGAGATTTGTGATTTCCTGCACTTATGTTTCTAATGCAGCATAAAATGCTCAGCACCTGTCAAGACTGAGATTCAGGGCTTCAGTTTGGGTTTGGGACACCCCACAGAGAGTTACCCAGGTGGAGAGTTGACTTGTTGAAGATCTTGTCAGTGGCCTGTGGCAAAACTGTAAATTGCATGGTGATCCCTCCTGTCCCAGTCAGAATATAATCCTTGTTTGAACATGTTATGTTTATGTTTAACCAGCTTTGAGTTACTAAAGACACCCAACTTAGTCTCATTTGAATTTCCATTTGTCATGCAGGTCAAAGACTGCACATTATTGTTTGACCATCTCAACAAGAGCATTCGAGCCAAGAAGTCC
This sequence comes from Parus major, assembly GCF_001522545.3. NCBI lineage: Eukaryota > Metazoa > Chordata > Aves > Passeriformes > Paridae > Parus > Parus major. The sequence goes on from NC_031770.1 coordinate 109,036,585, forward strand.
AATGGCAACTGGAGTACCCTGTATAACTGGATTTTGAGTTGTACATTGTCTAGTCTGGATGTCTCAGAAGGGTTTATGTGAAAATAAATCAGAATACACTGGCCAGGTAGATTTGTGAGGATATAAACCTTTTCTCAAAACTAACTCTATATTTGGATCTTACCTTAGATGAAAATACAAATGCTATTTTTTGTTATAAATTGCTCATTTCATTCCTTATAACTATTCTGTCCCTGAATTGTAAGTACCTGAGCTCTCAAGCATCTTAAATACATTTTTATTTTGCATTAGCTCCAGATTTAAATTAAACTACATGAAGAGTAAAAGAAGTGATTTCTGGTAAGATAAGTGGAATGAGGCCAATTTACATTAGATGAGAACCTTTTGTCTCTCCCTTAATTGCTCTTTTCTCACTGGTTATATATAGAAACTCTCCAACAAGACAGTTATCAATTTTAGGGAAAAGGGAAGGGGAAAGGGAAAGGGAAAGGGAAAGGGAAAGGGAAAGGGAAAGGGAAAGGGAAAGGGAAAGGGAAAGGGAAAGGGAAAGGGAAAGGGAAAGGGAAAGGAAGGGAAGAATATCTGCAGTTAGCTGTGTCTGAACTCCTGTCTTGTTTGAATCTTTAAGTAAAAAAAGAAAGCAGTAGTAAGGATGTGTTTCTGAGAGTCAGCTTGTAGGGACAAAAGATACATTTTATACATTACTCTTATTTAATTCAGCTAACTTTCCCACCCTGACTTCAAAACGAGCAGCCTTGATGGATGGAAAAGGGGAGTAATTTATTGTGAACCTACTGCTCTGAAACAGGAGCAATGATAAACTTGGCAGTGGTTCTGAAAGGAATTTTGATTAATACTTTGGGCTAGAGGATAAAGCAATGGATAATTTCACAGAAATTCAACAAGGAAGGAATGAAAATTGCAGTTAGTCAGAGGCAAACACTCTCATTAGTATTTCTATTTGTATAACAGAATGTGCACCAGTGAATTGAAACATAAAGGCTTACACACAATAGAAAAACAAGCTTTACTTATGAAGCTGATTTATAAACATTTTGCCCTTCTCTGGTGTTAAGATTGTTCAAAATATCACACTTTCACTCTCAAATTCTGTGATACCTAACAGTATTTTTTCTGCAATAATAGAAATACTTTTGTTTTGATTTACATGGTTTAATCTGTAGTATTTATTTACATCTGTTCTCTTCCCTAGTTCAAGTTCATTTCTCATTTTACAGCATTCCTGGTTTCTAAATGGACAATCATTTTTCAAAAAGTCAGGTTATTCATAGAATTGAGGGATGGTTTGGGTGGGAAAAGCCCTTAAATCTCATCATGTTCCAACCCTGCTGCCACAGGCAGGATCACCTTCCACTGGACCAGGCTGCTCAGAGCCCCAAATCACTGTGGCCATCTCTGTTGCCAATAGGGAAAGACAAGAGAAGGGTTTGTCTCAAGTGAAACATCTAAAATACCATCAGAATTGGAAATGTCTGATGAAGAAAGGTCACAGCTGAGACTTCTGGCAGCCTTGTATCTCGAAGGAAGAAGGACTCTGCAATACCAGTTCTGAGCCAGACTCAGGTGTTCCTTTGAAGAGCACAGCTCTCTCTGCATGGAACATCCCTGAGCCTTCTGGAAATGGATCTTTCAAGAGAGATACACTAAAGAAATATTTAACTGAGCAATGTGCAAATAAAACTTTAGCTGTATTTTCACCAGCAGAAATTTGTGCTTTGCATATGGTCTTTCCTTTCTTCAGAAAACAGATGGAAAAAGATATGATGCTAAAAAAAACAAGTTTATGCCCAAACATAACATCTACAGATGCTAAGTACATGTTTTTACATGTACATATCATAAATCTTACTTGAGGCAAATTTTAAGATCTTTATTTAAAGGTGAAAGAAAAAACAGTTTTCTAACATTAACCATGTTTGTTATTAACTGCTATATTCATTTGTTAGGATGATTAAAACATAGAATTATTAGATATATTTACAATTCATTTATAAGTAAGAATATAACTTATTGATAATTTTTTTTACAAATTTATTTATAGTAACTCTATTTGCAATGCAGTCAGTAAGAGCTATAAAACCAAATTTATCCAAGAACTGTTGCTTATTGCTAACTGCTAGTACAGGCTTTAAAGTCTGTACCTCAAAGTTTGCAATTTAACCATGATCAAGACAAAACTCTGTAGTTACCTTTCCCAAGATGTTTGAAATTAGATGTGCAATGAAATTTTTTCTTAAATGCCGTGGGAAAAATAAAATCAAGAGATTTAACTACTGATGAGAATTTTCCTGACTCCACGAATGCAGTCGGCTCAAGTACCCCACCAGAATTAATTAGCAAAACATTAAGGTGCATTACTCATCACAGGATCATGGAAAGGCTTGGGTTGGAATGGAGCATTAAAGATCATTCAGTTCCAACACTCCTGCCATGAGCAGGGACACCTTCCTCTAGTCCAGGTTGCTCCAAGAGCTGTCTGACCTGGTCCTGAACATTTCCAGGGATCCAGGGGCAGCCACAGCTTCTCTGGGCACCCTGTGCCAGGGCCTCACCATCCTCACAGGGAAGAATTTCTTCCTAATATCCAATTTAATTCTCCTCTCTGTCAGTCTGAAGCCATTCCCCCTTTCCCTGTCTCTCCATGCCCTTGCTGAAAGTCTCTCTCCATATTTCTTGGAGACTCTCTCATGTACTGGAAGGCATATATTGTGTAGCAATATCTTCCTTGATATTTTTACAAAACCAAGAGGAAAAAAAGTGGATTTCAATTGCAGATTAAGCCACTTCATTAAATATTCAATTGCTCCATTATGTTTCCTAAATTTAGGTTCAGATGCTATCTGAGATGCCCTAAGGTACACCCCTGTCCCCTAACTGGGTTAAAAAGCCCATCTGTCTCAGGTCCTTTGCAATGACAGCAGTGTGGAAGCTGTGGGTGCCCTATGGTATCTTAAACTCCAAGCACCAAAGCTGAGGCAGCTGAATCAAGTTACTCATCCCAGTATGATTTACACTGCAGCAGATCTCCTCTGGGTACCACTCCATGGGGCAGAACCCCACAGACTGGTTCAGTTTCTCATGAGTGGGTTGGGACAGATGTTTCACAGGTCTGGCCAAAAGACCAATACTCACAAGATATGGTAGATCCAAAAGCTGTCAGCTCTTCAGGTCCCAGAATTCCCAGAACAGGGAAAGGAAAATTGAAATAGAGTTTCTGCAGACTTCAGACTCTGGATTTTATGAAAGCCTGTAAACTCTGAGATGTTTTAAATCTGAACTCAATGAAATGACATTTTTGAAATGTTATGGGTTTTTTGAGAGTTTTTCAACCATTTGTTACAAATTATCCATTAAAAATTGCTTTATTTGACCAGTTCAGAATCTGCTTTGAGAGATCAGCAGTCTGCTGTCTTGTGCTCTATGTTGGGCCACAGAAGAATTTCCAAGGAAAGGTGGAAAAACATGATGATGATTATAGAAATATTATAGCCCAACTTCTCTGTGCTGTCTTTTAATAATCTATTTTTAAAGACAAACCTAATGTCATATGTTTCCAAAAAACCATGGGACAACAGTGAAGATTTGATTCTGTCTTTATAGAATCATAGAATCATGCCATGGTTTGTGTTGGAAGGGACCTTAAAGACAATCTGCTTCCAACCCCTCTGCCATGAACAGGGACACCTTTCACTAGACCAGGTTCCTCAAAACCTCATCCATTTATAGTTTTAAATAGTTTAATAGTTTTAATGTTTTAAATAGTTTTTTGTCATTTGTTTTGGTTTGCTTAAGAAGGACAATGAAATCTGAAGGTTATAGACAGGTACTTGTATGAAAATCAGATGGTCTTAGAGTTCACTTTGAAATATGCAAACAACAGCTGGCCCAATATCAAAGGCTATGGACAAGGCAGAACATTTTTCTAATACCTCTTTAGGGAAACTTTGCCCTACACTGCTATTGGGTGCTATCATTCAGAGGTATAATTTTAGCTAACATTGTTATGCTGATTATAGTCAGGTTTATGTTTCGATCTCAGCTGACCCTAGGGAATTAATTTCTGATTCAATTAAATGACTAGGTGACATTCAGTCTGAATTTTTACCTGAAATTAAACTCTGAGAAAGCACAGCTCATCTCAGATTGCGGCCATCTACCTCCTGAACTGTGCTGCAATACCTTAATGAGAGCTTTATAAAGCTGGGTATCCAGGTTTCCAACCTTGAGATTGTCATTGCCATGAACTGTTCCTTGGGAGATTGAAGGGTGACATCCCAGATTTCCCAGAGAAGCTGTGGCTGCCCCTGGATCCCTGGCAGTGTCCAAGGTCAGGCTGGACAGAGCTTGGAGCAACCTGGGACAGTGGAAGGTGTCCCTGCCCATGGCAGGCACTTGGAATTGGATGTCCTTTGAGGTCACCTCCAGCCAAAGCCATTCCATGATTCTATCATCCCAAAACTGCATTCTATCATCCTCTTATTTACTAAATGTGTGACAGGTATTTTCCAAAGAGGATGGGTGTTGTATGCTTATCTGGATTGTGTCTGGGCTGCTTATAATTAATTAGTTCCAAACGAAATCAATTGACCTCTTTGCAAAAGTTGCTGCTCAATTTATACAGCAAATACTACCATATAACTCCAAGGTCACCATTTAATGTTTTTTTTCTTCTTCTTCTTTCTTATAATACAGGCATAAAATCTCAACATTCAGAGAATCCAGAAAAGAAACAAAATGATGAAATCAAAATTCTGTGCAAACAAAGTCTCACTGGAAAAATTGCAGCTATGACAGACAATTTTGTAAGGTGAAGAGTTACTTTTCAGAGTAACTTAACCACAGTTTCTTCTCCAGAACTCTGTGGCAGTTGAATATCACATATTCAGCGTCATCAGAGCATGGAGAATCCTCATTTATCCTCTGGAATGACAACAAGTACCCGTATTTGGGCAGCTGAATCAAACCCTGAGAGCCTACACTAAATTGTTGTACACCTGCATTTGTCATCCTCATCTCCCTCTGTAATCAATAAAGGGCAAAACTCGTTTCTAGGTGACAATTAAACTAAGACTCTCTGTTTGGCCAGATTAATCCAATCCAAAATATTCCAAAGGAAAGAAGAATAAGGATGTGTTCTCTTTCAGATGCTTGAGTTAAGTTCTATTCCTCACCCTCAGGACTCACAGCTGCTAAATTTTGTATACTCAAAATTTGGCTTTGACTGGAACACCAGGAAACAATCCCACATTGTTTTTGTGGTTAGAACACTTCTCCTGAGGAGGGGAAATGCAGGTTCAATCTCCACATCTGAGCCAAATGTCCTGTTTCTCAAATGAATACTTTGGACAACTCAAATCTGCTCTCAACTCACATCTGCCTCAATTCTCAGGCTCTGAATCCTGCTTTCCTGGCAAAATTTAATCCTAATTTTAAAATATGTGCCCTGGACACTGAAATTCATGTTTTCCCTTCTGGTTTTCTTTTTTTCTTCCAGTATCTTCTCTTTCTTCTGTGTTAGATAACCATGTTGGCTGTTAGTTCTCCCAGTTTCAGTGCCTAATTCTCTATCCCAGAGAGAATTTTTATACTCCAGGTATAGATGTTGGAGTGACAGAAAAAATAAATCTCAACTCAATATTTAATGCCTCAGAAAATCCAGACTGTTTATCTACCGAAGTGAGGAGTTACATTGTCCTCAAATTCAGATTCCAAGCCCAGACTTCATCCCTGTCCTTTTTTTGACGGCCTGTTCTGCAGAACAAGTAGCACATTCTTAATCTGTGTATGTAAGTACCCACAGCAACTTCAAAGATAAATTGAGCACATGTTAATCCATGATTATCAGCCACAAATTTTCAAAAATCACTGCAGATGCCAAAGTGTCATGACAGCTCTAAAAAATGAGATTTCTAGTTATTTAAAACTGAAGTAATTTTTTTCTAGTTTTTCCTTGTACTGTTCTTTTTTGTGCCCTAAGGGTGTTTCAGGGTTTTTACATTTTTTTTTTTTTTTTACCCAGAAGCCTTAAAACTTAAAATAATAATGAGAAAAGGTAGCACTGTGCAAGGCTGTGATTTAAATATTTCTGCTGATTTTGGTAGGTTTTGTATGAAGTCATTACTATCCTCGTGATTCATTCCTTATTTAAAAATGAGGACAACAGCTCTTCTGTACTTTAAATGAGTTTTGTGAGATTAAGTTAATTAATGTCTGTGAGGTCATCTCTTTTAATGGAACATGGGAGGTTTTCAACAGAACTTGTGAATTACTTAGAGGATTAAGAGTAGAATGGAGGTGTAAAATACTCATTATCATTCAAGCTCAGTGTCAGAAGTTGATTATTGCTTGTGTTATACTGAGTTACTTTGCTCTCATCTTTCCCCTGCAATTCACAGGAGTTTATGAGGTTTTTTTTCAAGGAATTGGGTATTAATCAGTTTGAGGAAGTTTCTCAAAGTCTGATCTTGTTCCTTTCTGCCTGAATACCTTTGAGTTGTCCAAACTCACTCATCCAAGGACAAGGAATGACTTTCCTTCTTGCTCACTCTAGGTTCCTGCAAAATAAAATTGAAGAGAAGGCATAAATTTAGCTCAGTCATTCCTATTTTTATTATGCGTTTCCAAGCTTTAAAAAAATAATTCAAAAGTATGTTGTTTTCAGCTGAGAAAAGTATTTAATCACGAACTGAGATTTAAACATACACTCAGCAACTGTTTATGAAATTCAGGTGCATGTTTTGCTGAAAAGGTTTTTATTTAAGCATGAACTTAAATACAAACTTATGTGCAAGACCTCAGCTCAAAGCAGAGACTAAACAAATGCCTGAGTAAATGCATGCCTGAATTTAGGCATATGCTTTAATTTTAAAATGGAAATATCATTAAAAATAAACACATTTTAAACACAGCATACCTTGGTAAAGGAGGGCTTTGGAACCTGACAACTGAAAGTGCTTTTCCTTCTGTTTTCTGTGGCTCAAGCCTGGCAGTTTCTGCAGACAGCCTGTGCTACAAATGTGCCGAGAAAGGACTTGTAATGAATATTTTGGCACATCCTAGAAAATGATCCCCTAATCAATCAAGACCAAAGCTGTTTTATCACTGGCAATTGAGCAACTATAGTTAAAAAAGGTGCTAATAGTGATAGTGAAAGTGAGTGATACTGAGAGCAATAACAGCAACAACAATAATATTAATGAAAGAAATCCCACCAAATGGCAACGCAGCTTTCAGTTGATGCCATCCATTTTTATTTCATGTGCACTATGGAAAATTCACTGATTTCCAGTCCATTAAAACACATTTCAGAGCTGTGTTGTTTGAAGTTACCTTACTTCAGAAACAGCTCTTTTCAATTAACTCTGAAACCTCTTTCAACAGCCTTTCATAAATAGGCCAACATCAATGGCATGCTCGGAGTCAGTGTGTATCTCTAATGGAAATGCACAATGGGCCACGCTCCATGCCTCCAGGGAGAACATCTTCCATTTCAGACACATTCAATGAGAAGTTTTGCCAGCTATTCTGGGTCTCTCACTTTTTTGTCTCAGGTTTAGCTCATAGCTGATCAATGGCTGTGCTTTTTAATTACACTGTACGGTCTGTAATGATTTGCCACTCATTGAACCTGGGTGTTCTTTTTAGGCAGCAGAGGGTAAAAGCAAGGAAGGAGAAAGAAAGCAGTATTAACCCTCTCAAAGACAAGAGGTTGGGATGTAACATCCTACTATTTTGCTTGGCAGCTGTTTGCATAGAAAAGGGGGAAAGTCAAAGTTAGAAGCCCAGCTTAAGAGAACTTTTCAAAATCCATGACTTGCAATACACCTTTTCCAATTACCTTAAATGAATTTAGAGTCTAATGTATGTTTTGAAACAACATTTTATATTAATATTGATGTATATTATACTTCAATATAATATTTATATAACATTAAAATAGTTATTTGCTATACATGTGGCTCACACTGGCTGGATTCTCTGGAAACAAGGAGTAAACTTCTCATCCCCTTGCCCAAAGAGCAGGCTTGTAACGACTCTTGTGTCAAGGCAGGTGTATTAACAAAGGCACAATCACACCTACATAAATCAAACATCTTTTATGCTGGCCTTGTCTTCCACACTTCTGAGTAGAGTGTGGACAATGACAGTACGTGGCTACCCATGTGTTCCAGATGTATTTCACACATCTGGAAATGTGCCAAAATGCATCTGCATTACCCAGCAGAGCACAGAGCAGAAATTCCCAAGCTAAAGCAGCTTTGAGCTCATAAATCCCCACAATCCCTGTTCCTTTCCTTCACCTTGTCACATCTCCCTTCAGAAGAGGTTTGCATTTAACCATTTGAAAATACACCCCCTGGGGCTTCAAGTTATTATGTCTTCCCCTAAATGTGATCTTTCCTCCTCCTAAAATCAGTTTTTCATCTGCCTTTTTTGGACTTAAGTGTGAAAAATACATGCCTATTAATTAATACAATTAATTACATACATTCTTAACCATAGGAATATAAGTGTGTTGGGATGTCTTAGTAGGTTTCTAACTAGAAATTAAACTTGGAACAACTCCCCTCAATAAGCTCAAAAAAGACAGATAATCATATATTTAAGTGTAAGACATGTTTAGAAAAGGTGTCAGGTGTTCACTGGCAGAGCAGGAGATTACAGCTGTGGATCTGGGGACAGGATCCCTTTCAGATCTTAGCTCCTGTCAAATTCAGACCATTATAATAAATGCCAGAGCACAGATACAGGAATCCCAGTTTAGCTTTCATTTGGGGAGTGTTCCTCTCCAAAGACCCCTTATCTGATGACACAGGGTGAATATTTGCTCCTGTATTCTTTGCAAATGCACTGTGCCTGGCACATTTAAAATGAAGCAATATCAGGCTGAGTGATTTACCTGCTCTGTACCCTCATTTTCATTCTAACACTTTTGTCTTTTCATTTCTGAACTCTCCCAGATAATGACTGGCAAACATTAAGCTCAGTGCAGTCCCAGTTTCTGATTGCACATCTAACTTTACCTTCTAATGGCAATGATGGTCCTGATGGTGGATAAATTAGAGTTTCAGAAATTATTTTGCAGCTGGATATTCCAGTGGAGAATTTAATATTTTAACAATTCAGAAAGCCTTCACATTAAGATCACGAAATACTGCTTTTAGGATTTTTTCACACAATGGGTAAGGTTGAAAGATATCACAGTGGGTCATCCCACTTGTCCATGGGAGACACAAAAGGGAAGGAAGAATGAGAGTCAGTTGCTTCTAAAACTTTATTTCCAATTTCATTTTAAGTTGCAGGCTTTTAATAGTGATATAAATTTGGAAGAAAAACATACAATACAAATTAAGAAGACAATACTTAAGGAAATGAAAGAATCATAAAATGAGATACAATGTAAATAAAAATTCTAAAATTATATTTCCAAACTTTATGAAGGAAAACATTATGATTTTCAAGATAATTTTCTTTAGTAGACTCTTAACCGAAAGAAAGTTTTCTATCTCCAAAATCTGATTTTCACTGTATTTCACAATGGTATTGAGTTCATTTGGTCATTGTTTTCTCCTAGATTATATTGTATGTACTTGAATGGAAGATGAGATTTTTCTGTGTAGGTTAACTCCTAAATCATGATGCATGTCATGTTTTTTTCCTGGCCCCAGAGATTTTGCACCTCCTTCTGCAGAATAACTCAAGATATAAATGGAACAGGAAAGCCCCTGATTTCTTACAATTCTTTCTCCTTCTATCTTCCCAAATTCCAGTTCCCTCCTGTGCCCTGAGCACACAGAATGAGAGCCCAGGAGTGTCTGTGGATAAAGCCACCCTTCCAGGAAATGCAAGGAATTAGTTTTGATCAGGCCAGGCTTTCCATTCCCAGGTGAAGGGCTCTAAGTGGTTTGCAAATATCTTGCCCAAAAATTCGGGGATATAGATCTGCTATTACCCAGTTTGTAAATCCCACCATTGCTTAGATGTGAATCCCAGTTAAAGGGAAATGGTTTGCAGAGTAAATTCCCTGTGCTGGCTCCAGACAAGGCCTTTGAACACACACAGAAAATTACTGGTGCAAGTGGAGGGACCTTTGCTTTGAGGCACAGCTTGTGGATCACTCACCTGGACTTGGCCACATAAATCTAACCTGTGTTGTACTTCTATCCTTTGAAGGATCTGGATCTAAATAATTTCAATGAACTTTCAGATATAACATAAATAACACTCCAGCACTCACCATAATTCAGCCATAGCCATTATGAATCAAATATATCCCTCCAGGCCATGCATTTACCCCAGAGATGGAGTTGGCCTGCAGTTGCTGGAGCTGTGTTAGTCTGAATACATCAGGCTTACATGGAGGAGTGAAAATATAAGTATTTTTTTGCATGTAAAAGCCTAAATAAAAGAAAAAAAAAATCTTCTGGTTATTTTTTTTTTCCCTTCATTTTTCAAGTGTCCTGGCTCATGATCGAATTGTGAAATGAAAGAACAGTGTCTTCCATCTGAATCCCAAACCATCAAAACCTACCAAAAATCATGCAGGACAAGGTAGCTAACCAAAACTGTACTTAAGCTCATTGTAAATTCTAAAGGCAAGCTTAAACTTTACTGATTTCTAATGGAATTTAATCACAGACTTAAATAAAAATCAAACACATTATTAAGTGCTTTCAAGAGTTATTTTCATGAGATGGATCATTAAAATGAAGGATAGACTTCAGTCTCTAATGAAGAGAGAAAATAAATTGTCTAATTTTATCTAAGTAATTCCAATTATATACATGGAATTCTGTGGTATTTCAGCCAAGATGAATGTGAAAAAAGTCTGAATTGGGGCCCATGGTCTTTTTCAATTTAGGGACTAAAGATGAGATGCAATAGTGGAACTCTGAGAAATTCCTGATTCCTATCCCATTATTTGGACGGGCTCACAGAAATGCAAATGTTGTGTTCCATGGGAAAATCTTTTCACTTTAAACTGAAGTTCTTGTAATTTTTAATGCACAAAAGGAAAATACTTGTACAGGCAGCTCCCTCATTTCAATTTTACTCATTTCTCATCTATTAACACTCACAATCTAAAGTTGTCTGGATCACCTGTTTTGCTGAAGTCACGTAAGACAACTTTGGAACCAGTTGCTGTGTCAGTGAATGTGGATACTCATGATGAAAACTGAGTGTTAAAGCTGAGAGGTTTTATTCATATCCTCAGAGACAGTCATTAAACAATCTGAGCAGCCCTGAAAAATAATTATTGTCAGTTTACACTGTATTCAGTTAAATTCAGTTACTACAATTACAATTAAAATTACAATTATTACTATTGCTGCTACTACTATGACTAGTGTTGTTACTGCTACTGATGGCAAAGATTATAATGAAAATGTTAAAAAATTGAGTTTTTAGATATAAACTCTAATCCAGAACAGTAAAGCAGTAAGGTCTACAGGCACTGGTAGGTTGAACAGAGAAGCTGTGGCTGCCCTACCCCTGGAAGTGTCCAAGGCCAGGTTGGACAGGGCTTGGAGAAACCTGGAATAGTGGGAGGTGTCCTTGCCCATGGCAGGAGGCAGAATGAGATGAGCTTGAGCATCTCTTCCAACCCAAACCATTCTGTGATTTTATAATTAGAGAAATTAAGAATTAATGAAAAAAACAAAAACATTCAGAGATCAATCTAAAGGTACATTACAAGGTAGGGGTAGGGTATGTATATTCCTTATATCAGTGGAATAGCTAACAACAAATAATGAGTTTAGAGATCTAAGATTCAGTTCTGTAAACAGCCAAGCAAAACCCACATCAGTACATCTCATGTATTTTAAGACACTGAGTTGAATCAAGCATTTTTATTAGACCTGGATAAAACCCTGTATTATATTCCTGGTATGACTTTTTAAATGCTGCACAGAAAGGGCATTAGACATGAAAAACATCCTTGAAGCAGAGCTGTCAGTTCCACTGTACAAACTGTGCTTTTTCTGAGACCATCCAGGCTTTGGCCAGCAACAAGATTTTTTCATCATGAAGGAGCTCACATTTAGTTAGCAACATGTCTGTATTTCCCCATATGGTTCCTTCCAAGGTGTTGTGTCATATACAATGATGTCACATTCTAGAGGAAGAAGGAGAAAAGGCCTCAAGCTGTTTTCTTCCTTTTTTAAAGCTTCACCGATTATGTGGATGCTTTAAGCAGCCTGCTCATCTCTAGCGTGCAGTTGGTTATCTGCTCTCCCTAATTTGAGCTTGCATGTATTCACACAGCTTTAAAAGAAAATGAACAGCATTTCTTACCAGAGATCCAGTGATTATCTACCCAGCCCAATGTATTTCCACTGGCTTCTGAAGTGTGAGATTTTAAAGGGTGCAGTGTAAGGGTTTACATCTTTATCCAAGCTGCTGTATTTACATGCCTCGTAAACCTGTGGTGCTTAAGGCTTTCGGCAGCATTGCTTTGATTTCATTTGTGGTTTTATAATTATTGTTTTATTCTCAGGCATATTATTCTTGGAACACCAGCTTTGTAATGTAATGGGAATGTCCAGGAACATCCTTTGTTCTCTCAGTAAAACTACTTACACATGAATGTATGAGTTGCACACGTGGCTTACACAGGCCATTTCCTGAGATTTTTGTTTGTTTGTTTGTTTGTTTTAATGTATAAAAGATTTTATTTTATTCTTGGTCATTATTCATGCAACTTTTCAGTAACAAAATACCTCTTAATTTTTCACCGTGAGTTAATTTCATAGAATTGTGGAATGGTTTGGATTGAAAGGGACTTTAAGACCTTAAAGACCTTAAAACTCATCTTGTTCCAACCCCCTGCCATGGGCATTTCTTATTCAATGCTTGAAAATGCCCCCAAAAAATTCTTTTTGGAGAGGGAAAAAGGAACCTTTTTTGTGGAAGTATTCAGCCCATTTTGAAATCAAGCACAATTAAATTCTCCTATATTAAGCATAGATTGTTCCACATCATGTGTGAAATATCACAGGTTTCTTTATTTCTGGAAAAGTTATAAGTTCCTTTTACACACAGGCACTATCAGAAATTGATGTACTGCCATCTGATTGGTGGATTCAGCAAAAGGACTTCTGGTCAAACCAGCCTGGTGATGTTCAGGTCCTTCTGTTGCCTACTTTCAGGAAAGCAGTTTTAAACCCTGTGATTTCTTTTGGAGTGATTAGTTCTGCATAAACCATGTCTTTGTGCAATTGAACAGAGCTCTGAAATAGGATGGGTTGGATTCATGGTGCAGAGGGCTGTTCTGCAGAGCTACAGACAGTCTGACTGCCTTCAATCTCCTAGGACATTGGAGGAGAAAAGAGATGGTGTCTGGGTTCAATACAGATAATCCTTAAATTCTTATCAAGTAAACTGCTCTAAATGTGACATTTTTTTCTTAAAAATAGGAAATTCTTCATGCTAGCTGATTTGGAGATATTTTCACTGCAGAGGTCTTTGGCATGGACAGCTGAACACTGCTCCCATCCTCCAAGGTTGAGAATCTCTTGCAGGTTTTTGTGCACGTGATTATCAACACACATTTTTCATAATTCATTTATTACAATGACAGGGTCTTGTTAACTAAAAGAAATGAATTTTCTGTTTAGACAGATGTTAACCTCCAGGTGTGCAAGCTTTTCTACAAGGCTAGCTGCATGGATTCACCTGGAATACAAACTGCATAGACTATTTAAGTAATATTTAAATCATTGGAGATATTGGTCAAACAAAGCATGACTACACACAATCAACAGGAATGGAACACAAATTGTGGATATAGTGCATGGGATCAATGCAAAAATGTATATTTTATGTTTGAGGTGTAGTGATGTACAGCCAAAAGGGTTAGATCAAGAACAATCACAGTTTATTCATAGGTTGTGCAATAAACCCGCACCATCCAACAATCCACATGAGATATTCTTTGCTTGAGACAAACCCTTGAGACAGCCCTTCTTGGCACCCACCTTGGGGCTGGGAGAATCTGAGATAAAGACAGATTTGATTCTAGTGTTCAAATCCAAGTTTGTCACTTTTATTGCTGTTTAGCTCTTTATTGTCAGGCTTTAAGAGATATGAGATAGGAGGAGCTGCCATACAGTACCAAGCATCTCTCCAGGAAGCATCCAAGGATGGCATAAAAGATTTATCACAAAAGTACATTTTCCACTTGCATCTCTCATATTATTAGTATCCAGCCTCCCAATATTTATGACCACATTAAACTCCATTTCTGCTCTTTGTCAATTTATTCTTAGCTAGACCGTATCTGGAGTCCTGTCTCCAGCTCTGGGATCCCCAGCACAGGAAGAACACAGAGCTGTTGGGACCAGTCCAGAAGAGGCCACTGAGATGATCAGGAGGGTGAAGCAGCTCTGCTGTGGACAGCAGCCTGGGACAACTGGAATTGTTCAGCCTGGAAAAGAGAAGGCTTGGGGTGACCTAATTGCAGCCTTCCAGTACCTGAAGGAAGACTACAGAAAAGATGGAGAAAGACATTTTACAAGGGCCTGGGGTGATAGGATGAGGGGGAATATCTTCAAACTGACAGAGAGTAGATTTAGATGGAATATTAGGAATAACTTCTTCCCTGTGAGGCTGGTGAAGCTCAGGCACAGGGTGCCCAGAGAAGCTGTGGCTGCCCCTGGGTTCCTGGAAATGTCCTCAAGGCCAGGTTGGACAGGGCTTGGAGCAGCCTGGGATAGTGGAAGGTGTCCCTGCCCATGGCAAGGGTTGGAACGAGATGATCTTTAAGCTCCTTTCCAACCCAACCATTCTACAATTTTATGATGTGATGACTGCATTAATGGCAGTCATTACGTGACCTGGATGAGATGTACCTGGCCAAAGATAAAAGTTTCAGTAGGTCAGACATTTGTACCTTAAAATTGTGTGTTCTTCTCTGTTTCATCTTAAGGGATACCAATAACTGAATTAGATGCAACTGTGTGTGTTGTAGATATCTTAGGATCAATAAAATAAGCTCCAACTCAAGGTCTCTTCAGTTTTGTCAAAATTATGTCACAAGCAGCCTCATTTTCCAAAAATGTCCACAGATTTTGAAAGCCTCTTCTGCTGGAAGCCAATCCCAGATTGGCTACTGGATGAGGTCACTTAGTCTGTTGCTTTTCTAGGAAAAATCAAACGTACCTCAGTATTTTCTGGCTGGATGTTAATTTAATTTATTTTTAAAAATATGAACTACAGAAGACTGCAACCTTTTCATGTTTTACTAAAATATTTTTCTTAACATCTAGCCACAATTGAGCTTTAGCATCTAATCTTATGTTCATAATGTAAAGCAGGAAACTGAAGTTTATTTTTTACTCAGAAGCAGTAATATTTTGGTAGCAATTGTCAGAGGAAAAGAAAAAGCAGCATAACTTCACAACAGACCTGTATTAACCATATTTTCCTGGGGGAAAAATAGTCTACGTTTTAATCTTCTAATTAGAATAGGAAGAAAATACAAAATAAGCCTTGAAACTCAGTCAAACCTGTTGTGGAGATGTATAATGAAGATCTAGTTTATTTTGTGGATTAATGAACTAATTTTCAAAATCTCTAAGATATGTTCACTTCTAACATTTGTTGTTTCTGCATTCTCCTTATACTCTGTTGCTCAAGATTCAGCACTGCTGTAAGGGTAAATCATGGAATCATACAATGGTTTGGGTTGGAAGGGACCTAAAAGATCACCCAGTTTAACCCCCAGCCATGGACAGGGACACCTTCCACTACCCCAGGTTGCTCCAAGCTCTGTCCAACCTGGCCTTGAACTCTTCCAGGGATGGAGCAAATGCCACCTTTGTGTATTCATCACTCTCTTTTACCTCGGAATAAGCATGGAATACACAAAACCATCATCTCCTTCTTTCATCTGTCTGATAGAGAAGACACCCAGATGCTCTGAGCTGCAAGTCCTCCTCTCCCCATCCAGCCAATGTCCCCAGGCAGACACCGTGCCCGTGTTGGACACACCTCCCACTGCAAATGCATCATTTTCTCATCTGGGTCATATGAATAATAATAGAGACAGGTCCTTCTTTTCGATTTTTTTGTTGCTTTCAATCTGACGTTATTTCAGCATTAAAAGGCTGAATTCACTGCAATCCACTGAAATTTGTAACCCCTTGCAAACCAGGCCATACTCCAGGGCTCTGCTGGAGCAGGTGTAAGAGCTGCCATTTGGCTCAGAGATTCCTGGCTCTGTTTGGCTCAGACTCAAGCAGCACTTCCTATAAATCCCATGAATGGAAGAAAATTCCCTCCTCTCTGCAATCTCATGAAATTAATTGTCTTCTATTTCTGTAAAATTTTGTTCCACAAATGACATATTTGACTATATTTTTATTTCCATGAGAAGGATGGGGTATCCTCCACTTCTTTTTCAGCTAGTCCTGAAATATTCCTGACAAAGGAAGAAAACCTGTTAAAACAGAAAAGAGCAGTTCTTTTCTAAAGAACAAGAAAATTGTCAACACTTTGGCCTTCACAAGCCCAGAGAAAGAGCTAATGCTTCAGACTTTCATGGAAATTAAGATGTTAATGAGGAAACAGGGTAGGGAGTGAGAAAAGGAAACAAAGAATGTGGTTTCTGGGCCTTTATTTTGTAAATATTTGGACTCGAGCAAATTTGTTAATTGAGGCAATTGATTTTTGCCTGAAAATGGTCGCAATGCCTAATTCATTAAAGCCTAAAAATAACTTCCTTTGGGCTAAACGGGGTCATTTCATTTGTAACCTTTTAGTGACGTATTAACAATTTGGAAGCATTTGGGTGCATATCTTAAAAAGTGCCACATTAACCGGAATGGGCCTGGAGAAAGAAAAAAAAAGAAAGAAGTTACAAACACACACGCATGCAAGAGCACACACACACACACACACACACAGAGAACACATGGCCTCCAGCCCCTGTCCTTCCTCTTCTGCAGCATTTTAAGGTCTGTGTTTAATATTGCCAAGCCTACTTGAGTGATAAATGCAACTGTATAAAAATTACTTATTACAAGCTGTCATGTTGCCTCACTCACATCACAGGGCTAGAGGCACTGTACATAAAGCTCGAATCTCCACCTTGACAGCATCGGCAGCGCTTTAAAATAAAATGCTTTCAGTCATGAATACAAAACATAATTTACCTTTTCATAATACTTCAGTTTGGAAACACTTTGGAAAGCTCATGTTACCGTCAAACCTTTACCTGAGCTGTGCCAGCACCCAGTTAATTCCGACTTGTCAATTTACTTCAGCACTGCTTTCCATCACTTAGCCTTTGAAGAAACATTAAGCTGTTCAAATTGCCATCACTTTAATTTTTTTTTTTTTTTAAAGTTATATTTATCCTCAGTTCTTTGGCGGTGAGTAGCTGACACAATAGGATTATTCCAAGCATTAAATTACAATTTGGGAGAGTGCCTGCTTGCTACGTTTCTTTTTCAGAGCCCCCTCACTTGCTGTGTGTTCACAGAGTCAAAAAATATTCCTGTCTCTCATCCCTTGCGTTCCCCCCACCTTTTCCATAGAGTCAGGTTACACAATTCCCCTTGAATTGCTCCTCCCTTCCAACGTCTGGCTGAGATCAGAGGTTTAATTCCTTGCTGCTGTAGCCCAGCCACCCCTTTTCTCCCACATTAATACTGTACTGATGCTTAAACATAAAAGCTCACTGTAAGCTGTGGATGTCAGCGAGATGGAAATTGGAAGTGAAGGTTCCAGGGAGGCTGGCTGGGTAAGAAGTGATGCGTTGTGACTGTTTTTATAGTTGGTCATGATGCATACAGCATGTGAAGTTCCCATCTGTACTGGTGTCTGCCCACCAGCCACCCTGCCACATTCGCAAAAGTGGCTCCAGCACCGAGCGCAATCGGAACAGAACTGCAGATGCCTCCCTTTAGCCCAAATTTCTTTTGACAATGTTCACATCCAGTTAGGGCCCAAAGTGCTTGTACTTGTCAGGAGGGATAAGGAGTGAGGAAAGTAGTCCCTTTTCAAAAGCGAAACAGAATCGCCAAAGGAAATATTTTCTCTTCTTCCCCCTTCCTCTCCCTCTTCAGCTGCCCCCGCCTCTGCAAGTCTCTGTCCTCCCCCTCCCTCCTCCAGAGATGCAATGTCCAAAAAAAGAAAAGAAAAAAAAAAGAGAAAAAAATAATTAGATTGGCATCTCTGATACAGCTCTACAGCAATTATAGGGTTTTTTTTGGTCCAGCAATTGGTGGAGGAAGGAAATGCAACTGGGAGAGAGGCAGGGAGGGAAGATTTTGGATTTGACAGGGCTGATTACAGCAGCCCACAGGAGACATATCGTGCCCACGAGCTCTGGGATTCAGCTGCAGGGGGATTTGCTGTCCCTAGTGGGTTGCTTAGCTAGGTGACAGGAATGGGTGCATATCCTATGCTATTTGAAGATATTTTGATTCCACCCATACAGATATCATTTGCTAGAAACAAAATCTCTTTCCCTTCATATTCTTATCTTTCTCATTTTTTTTTAATTTTCTTGATTTTAATTTATTAATGGATCATGTAGCAAATAAAAGCAATTATATTTTTGTTTATGACATAGAGTCAGAACTCAAAGATTTTCTGGTTCTGATAGCTGATGACAAGTCCATGAGCTTCAGCTTGCTCTGGCCACAGTTCTGTGCCTCAGTTTCCACAACTGTAGAACAGTGGAATAGTGCAGAGTTGTGTCTGTGAAGGGCTCTGAAAGTGGATTCCTCATGCTTTATTGAGGGCTTTTTGTGACAGATGTGCTAGAGATCAGGGCAGGTTTCAGCAGATAAAGCTCTATTAGTGCAGAGGATCACAGAACAGAATGGTTTGGGTTGGAAGGGACCTTAAAAATCCTGTTTGAACCCCTTCCTTAGGCAGGGACACCTTCCACTAGACTAGCTTGCTCCAAGTGCAGTCCAGCCTGGCCTTGAACACTTCCAGGGATGGGAAAGGGGAAATTGGGCAACCTGTGCCAGGTCCTCACCATTTTCTGAGTAAAGTATTTCTGATATCTGATCTAAGCCTGTTCTATTCCAGTTTAAAGCCATTCTCTCTTGTTCTGTCACTCCAGGCCCTTGTCCAAAGTCTCCCTCCATTCCTCTTGTAGCCCCTTTAGGTACTGGAAGGTTGGAATACATTAATAAGTGTTTCTAATCAGCAAATGTTAACAGCTGTGGCATTTCCACTGTACTCATCCTGCAAAGTTCCCTCATCCCAACCCGATACTTACACCTGGGCAAACCTCCTGTAAAAGGAGCTTCACCCACTGAACTCAGAGGATTTGTAGAGATCCTTTCCAAACTGCTCCTCGTTCAGCAAGAAAAAGATGTTAAGTGGAAAATTCCTGTTTACATTAGCTTGAAGATTATTTGAAAAAGGCTCTTTATTTAGCACCAAAATAAATGACCTTGCCGTTTAAAAAAAAAATCTTCTTTTAATTTGGACTATAAATGTACCTGACATACTGTCCAGCTATTTCCCCTTATCTTTTAAAATCAATAAGAATTCAATAGCAGTAAATATTACATTTACAATATGCATTATATACTGTTTATAGAATAGAAAACAGAAATTTACTACTAATAAGTAGATACCTATAAAAAATATCATAATATGTTTAAGCACAGTAGTAAATTTGGATTTTTTCCATAGGTTGGTTTTGAGTGGAACTAGAAATTTGGGGAAATTTAGGCATCCAAGCACCTTAAGTATTTTCCTACTACATAGATAATGCTTTCAGTTCTGGTAGGTGTGTTCAGCAAACTAGCTGAACTGAGATTAAAAGAGCAACAGAGCCAAACCACTCTGGTTTCAATATTGGATTACAGCATCACATCAGAAAAAAACCCAAATTTTATAGGAACATTGGGCTGAATTCAGATAGGTTGGCTGGAGCAGGATGATTTCTATGTCATTTTTCCCCTTGTCCAGGGTAGGTGCAGTGTAGCCTCTGGAATCTCTTCTTGAGGGACAGCAAGAACATGTTTATGGGTGCTGCATGTTGTGAAAAAACTTTTGAGCAAAGTAGGGTCATTTTGACTTTCATCCATTGCCAGTCCTGGGGACTCAGTTGGGTTTTCCTGGTTCTTTGGGAGGAATTGCAGTTGCACAAGGCAGCTGAGGGATTACATCCAGCCTGTTCTCACAGTGTAGGAACCTGACTGAAAACCTGGAAAATAGCCAGAGGGAATGAAAAAGGAGAGGAGTTCCCTCCCCAACCACCCCAAGCAACCCAAAACAATCCTAAACAACCCAGATCCCAAGCAAGCCAAAACAACCTTAATATCTGGAAGACAGCTATGAAAAAACTGGCTTCCCAGGTAGTCCTGAAGCCCTGGATTTTGCTCCTGGAATAGCTGAATCTTCTTTTCCTAGGTGTTCTCTCCACCTCATATTGAATCTGACCCATGTATCTGTCTCTTCCTAGAGAGGAGAGAGAAAAGTTCAGGAAGGACAGAAAACAGAAATCCCTGAATCCATATTTAATCTCAACATGTGCAGGGGTGCTCAGCAGATATTTTCACTCCACTTTGCAGAGAAACCCTCTCTGGTGGGAGGTGTACAGATAATTCATCCCCATGGGACTCAAAGGAAAATGAGACTGCAGAACGGATAAAGTGTGAACTGGCATCCCACAAACCAACAAAACAACAAACAAACCAAAAATAAAAGGAGGGAAAAAAGCTTTAAGGGGGTTAAAATAACTGAGATTTTCCCTTCAGTCTTAAAGATAAGCTAACAAGAGTTGAGTCATCTGATTGCAAAATTTAATGTACCTAAATGCCATTGAATATTTATTTTGAGATAGTACAAAACCAGCCCAGGCAAATCCATACCACCCTCAAAAAACTATCACCATATGTGTTTCCTTCACTGGGAAAACACTCTTTATGATGCTGGAATTCCATTGTGGGCAGGAGCTGGTGCAGTCAGCTCAGTCACTGGCATTTGGAAGAGCTTTAATTAGCAGTTTTCCTCTGTGATTCACTGAAGGAAAAGATTGATGGTGAGTGAAACTGGACATTATCACATGGAAGTTCTCTGATGTCTTATCAACCATCTTAGCTTCCAAAAACATGAGCACTCAAGACCAGTCCACTGCTCCTTAGACACAACTAAAGTTTTGGAAAGGGAGATAATGTGTTGAGGTATTGATTTACAACTCCAACAACTCCTTCCTAAACTCCCTCTGCAGTCTCAGGGAAGTAATTTTGGTCCAGCTATCTTCAAGCTTGATATGTATTCTAAAATTATTTCCTGAGCTCCCTCCTAATGGCAGTGGAGAAGGCAGGAACTGTGGGGTGGTTCCTCACTCCTCCCGTGCTTGCAGGTGAAACAGGGTCAGAATATTTTCCCTGGCTCTGATGCCATTTTCCATAATCCAGCCATGCATAACTAAATCTTTTTATTGTCTAAAAGGGAGAGACTGCACCCAAACTGCCTCTTAAGAATGTTATAAGCCAGTTTCTGAATAGCAGCAAGGATTTCTTTGGGACAGTGCTGGGTGCCTTGGGCTACATATGGTACAAGTCACTGGCCAGTCTGATAACAAAAAAAAATAAAAAAATAATAATAAAAAATAATTAATGAGCTCCTATCATAAATGACTGGACATCAAAACAAGTAATTGAAAAGGCTTCCAGACCCTTGAGCAGAAATGAGCAGTGAAATTTCACATTAGAACTATGCAAAAGCTCTTGTTACAGCACACAGCCAAGTGTTGCTTCGTTTCTTTAAATTTTACTGGGAATTTTTAGGAGGAAATTAGAAGCTGATAACTACCAGGGAATTTTAGGAGAAAGAAAAATGAAAGCTATATTTGCACAGGTTTGTGCAGTTGGAAACAGCTGAGTTTCACATGCCTCTGGCTCTTATGTTGGATTCCAGCTACTGCAGTTCAGTACTTTGTCTTTTGGCTTAAGTGGAGATGTAGGAACTTTTCCACTGAGTGCAAAAAAAGGAAAATACAGACCCTTCTTGTGACTCAATTCTTTATTGTTTTTAATTCCTCCCAATGACATCCCCATTGCTTTGGTGTGCCTGTTTAGGGAAGAAGAGTCTTCTGTTTTCTCAGTAGGCAGAGCTGGGATTGTGTGTGACACGAGCAGAAGAGGGCAGAAAAAAATGAAATGTGTGAAATTGCCTCGCAGTCCTGACCTGGAGGGACTGTCCTCCAGTTTCCCTGGAGGGAAAAGTCCACACACAAAATATTCATCCATCTTCCCTGTGCACTCTATGAGCACTGTCACCAGGAGTGCCAGTCTGCACCAGCTGAGTGATGTGCCTTTCATCTCTTGGAATTGAGTCTACTGTGTCATTTTGTGTAGCCCAGGACAGAAAATACACCTCTGGTGAAATCTGTTCAGCTTCTTATCCATCCCTGGAAGTATCCTCAAGGCTAGGCTGGACAGGCTTGGAGCAACCTGGTCTCTGGAAGTGTCCCTGCCCATGGCAGGAGGTTGGAATGAGATGATCTTTAAGGTCCTTTCCATCCCAAACCATCCTATGATTCTATATTCTGAGACAGATTTAAGCCAGAAACCTAAAATGAAGCACTTGCTATTTCATGATAAATTCCCTCGAAGTCAAACAAGATCATTTCAACTCTTTGGTACTTTCTTGCTTTTAGAATTCTGTACTATTGTTATTCTGTCTGAATTTAGGTGTACCTGGGACCTCTGATATGATTCTATCAATCAGACCTGTCACACTGTGTTGTTTTGCAGATCAAGGCTACAAGTGGGAGCTTTTCCATTGACTGCACAAAAGGAAGTGTTGAACTCCCTTATGACACAGTCCTTTCTTCCTCCTGAACTTACCTGTCAGTAAAACCCCCTGAGAGTGGCATCTCTTGCTGTCTTTGGACCAGGTTACTTTGTCTGGTTGTACTGGCTGCCTGTGAGTATCAGTCATTCAGATGAAGCCCTGGCTGCTTCTTCTCTGGCAAGGAAGGCTCAGCTTATAAAATTGAAGTCTTTGAACTCAGTCTGATTGTTCTCTTTCCCTTTTCTCTTCTCTTAAAAGCCAATGAGAACGTGTTTTTTGTGCACAAGTATCTTTATAATATTTCTTCACCACCACACAACAGTGCTGCTCATTGGAGATGAAGGATAGCCCAGTCTTAAGGCAGCTGTTGTTAAGTGGGCTACCTGGTTGGAAAAATAATCTTATTATAATGCAGCAAGTAGTGATTTTTTGTTTTGTTTTGGTTTTTTTTTGTTTATTTTTTGTTGTTGTTGTTGGTTTTTTTTGTTTTTTTTTTCTTGGCACTTTATATCTTTATATTTTAACATCAAAATAGTGAAGGAGAAAATGGTGGTGAGACCCCAGCAGAGGCTGTCCAGAGAAGCTGCTGCTTCCTCATCCCTGGAAGTATCCAAAGCCAGGTTTGACAGGGCTTGGAATAACCTGGGATAGAGGAAAGTATCCCAGCCCATGGCAGTGGGCT
The DNA here is from genome assembly GCF_001522545.3 of Parus major. Taxonomy (NCBI): domain Eukaryota; kingdom Metazoa; phylum Chordata; class Aves; order Passeriformes; family Paridae; genus Parus; species Parus major. The sequence continues at coordinate 109,060,064 of NC_031770.1, forward strand.
GGTGGAATGAAGAACTTTTATGTCCCTTCCAAACTAAACCATTCTGTGATTCTAAGATAATTTGCAGCAGTTTTTGTTTGTTTTGTTTTCAAAACATTTCATGGACACTGAAACTATAAAATAAATTATTTAAAACACATGGCTGTGAAATATATTCTTGCCTTGACAGCAGATGAGGTGTATTTCTGCATTTTGGAACAGCAAACCATGGAAAGACTTTACACAAATTTCTGTTAATTTCCTACTTGCAGAATTGAATTTAGGGAATCTGAAAGCATTATTCTACTTTTGAGAAACTTTTGTCTGAGCAATGGATAAGTTTCAGTCATTGGTAGAATCTCAAAATCTTCCTTGCTGTATGTGTTGGTATGACAGCATGATTGATGACACACTTTTAATTCACCTTTTTCCCTAAAAATATAAATTTCTTAGTTGGAAATGCAGGCTCATTTATTGAACCCCAGCTGGTCACCTCTGACCACAAATGGGGGTGAATATCTCTGGGAGAGAGCAGCACTTGGGTACATACAGAGAGCACAAAAATGCTCCTCCAGCCTCAAGTGGGGTCTGGATTTGGGCTGAACCTGGTTTATAACTTTATTTTTAATAGTTCTCCATGAATTTCTCTTCCAGGAACTTCTTCAGTCAATGCCTGTAGGCTTTTAGGATCCAAGGCTCTCTGCAGTAAAACTAAAGTATTCACTACTCAATTATGTTTTGTGTGAAGAATCACCTCTGGTAGAAAAGCTGTGCTGGTAAATTATGTGGTGGGTGGTTGGGAGTGCCTCTTTGTGTACACAGAGAAATACTGTTCTCCACTGACTCTCCCTTGATTTTTAGAGGATTATCACTTCCTGCACATGGATGCATCACTGACAGCCATGTCCCTTCCTCTGTCCCTCCCACTTTCAGTGCACAGGAAAAAATGAGGTGGGAAGATTGATTCAGACTCTGCATGACTGCCTGGATAATCCTGCTTGAATTTCTAATTTATCTGTGCTTCTCTCAAGAAACACAGGTTCACATTTAGGTCTCTTCCTTCATAAAAAAGAGAAATATTTGTCAGGTGTCTGTCTCCAGACTTGTTTCATGCAAAGAAGATCTTTCTTTTGACTATAAATGGCTTTGAATGGACTGCATCCCCCAGATCCTAAAATGAATTTGGGGCTGACATTCTCAGCATTTGCACTGTTTTAAATCAGTCTCCCCAGAATTCACCTTGCAGATTGAGTGCCTGTATTTGCTGTGCAGCAGCAGTTAATTCTGCTTGATTTCAGAAAACTTGGGAAAAGTTAAGGGCCCTAGGCAGGCACCCACTTAGGGGTAAAACATCTGAGCCAGCTGAGGGAAGTGGCTGGCATGAAATACCCTCTGTGCCTTGGTTTTGGGGATTTCAGAGAAGATATATCCAAGGCAAGAAACTTTCCTTTGGGCACAGGTCTCTAAGTCAAACTTTTGGGTTTGGGTAGTGAGAGCAGTGTTTTCACACCTGCCAGGAGAGGTGCTGCCAACACTCATCTTTTACATAATGGTCCCGTGGTTAAAACATTGTCCTGGGAATCTCAGAATTAGAGTAGCAGGGCAGTTTCAGCCTGAGAAAAGTTTAAATCTGCTCTTCCCATATCCCTGCAGTAGGCTTTGACCAGATATATCTAAACCATGAAGGGTGGAGAGAAGGAATCTCTCCCTTTTCTGTCTAGCACAGGCCATGGGTAACCACGTGCAGAGCCACAAGTAAAGCAGACCTGAAGAGACACAAATTGTTGTTTATTGGGTGGCAGTCTTTGCCAGGAAGAGGGAATGATGGCTTCTGGGCTCTGTTTTTCCTCACTGCTTGATGTAGTGAGTATTCAGCAAAGTTTTGCTAAAATAATCCAAGATTTTCTTTAGTGCTGGAACATTCCCTGAGGAATAGCTGTACCTGGAATAAGATATTCTGGTTGTTTAGATCAAGGGGACAATCTGGGAGTTGATATTTAGCCACCTGATCATAACATGCAGCAAAGTGGTTCAAAACCAATTCAAATGTGCAGTAAACCTTCAGGATTGCTGGTATTTCTCTGGCAGGATGAAGAAGTCTCATGCACTCCTTAGAGCACCAAAATGAACCTGAAATGGCACAAAGACATGGTCAGTCAAAGTTTCATTCAGGTGTAAATGTCACTGTTTGCAGGGAAGCTAAAAGTAAATAGAAAAAATTCAATATCTGTTTATAGTCAATGCACACACAAATGCACACAAATTTTAGATACTAATTGCCTATATGTAATTTTTCAATGCAGAGCACACTTTGTACACCATTTTGAGGAGGTAAAACAAAATATTGATGAATGATTAGCTTGGTGAGCAGCATCTGTCCTTAAAACATGGAATCTTTGGAGGAAGAATGAGCAATCAGGGAATTAAAGCTTCCAGGAGGCAGCGTGAGTGACAAAGGAAGGAGGTGTAACTGCACAGGTGGCAAAGTCTTGCATGTCTTAGCTTTGCAAAGCTTCACTTCAGTGGCTTTTCTAATGCTCTTTTAATGTTTGTGTTCAAGCCTGGATGGGCCCTTATGCATGTGCATGTGGGATAGGGCAGAGCAGGCATAAATCAGTTCCTTTTCCTTGCAGGCCATAAAAAACTGCAAACACACAGAGCTGATGCAAAGGCTCACAAGTTGAGTTCCAGAAATATCGTGGGACATATTGCCAACCATCATTTTCTACAGATATTCAGAAGGATTGCTCTAAACTGCTTCTATGATAAATGTCATGTGCTCATTGCTGCTGTCATTAATAATTTTTTTGTGACTTTTATATAAGAAAATATTTGTTACATGTAGACATAAAATCATTGCCTTTCCCAGGTCTCCATTTCTGGAAGTAAACTGGATGGTAAAACCATATATTTTCCTTCTTTTCCAGTTCCCCTTGAAATACAACTAAAAAGAAGAATAAATCACTGTGAACTTCTGCTTTTCATTATGTAAATAATATAAATTGAATAAGAGAAGTAGAATAAAGTTGGAAAATTTTGGCAGATATTAAAATCAGAAGTCTTAAAAGGTTGGACATGTGAGCCACGTATTTCATTACAAAAGAATAATGTGGTTATTAAAATGTCTTTTTAAAATTAAAGATGGGATTTGTAATCAACTCTTTGACCCAACATCAATGAACACCTATAAAATTAACAGCAATTTTCTAACACTTGAAACTGACTTGTGCTTTCCTCTCACCTGGTACCATATTTACAACTGAGTCTCTCCAGGGTCTGCCATGACTGAACACAACAAATGCATGAAGGAAACACAATGGAAAATAGAAAAAAGCTCACTAGACACATTTACAAATTCATCTAATGCTTTTCTTGGCATGATATTTTACATGTAGTTGCCAAATTTTAGGGGAAATTTGGTTGAAATCTATTGGGAAAAAAATATACTAATGTTTTACTTGTTTAAACTGTAACGAGATAATTTAAGACTGATCTGTTTAAAATTCATACAACATTATTTTTATTATAGAGATTGTTAGTAATTCCAATTTCAACAGATTTTTTTAACCTTTTTAGTGTTACAATGTAAGGATAAATTTGTCATTAGCTGGTGGCATTATATTATTATTATTATTATTATTATTATTATTATTATTATTATTGTTATTGTTATTGTATGAACAACAACAACAACAACAAAACAGCAACAACAACAATAATAATACCAATAATAATAATATTTCCTTTTTAAAAATGGTATCAAAGAGGTGTGTCATGAATTATTCTTATGAAAAAATACTTAAATAAACTGAAATTTCACAGAATCTCAGGCTGGAAGTGACCTCAGGAGATCATCTGCTCTAAGCCTCTTGCTCAAGTAAAGCTACTCAGAGCAAGTTGCCAATGACCATTTAGATAGTTTTTTATATCTCTAAGGAGAGATACTCTATTAGTTCCCTGGGAAAATTGGCTTTGCTTTAAGAAATTTTTCCACTGTAACCATGCTGTTTAACATGACAGGATAAAAAGTAACTAAAACTGCTGTAGCAGGAAAACTTGTGGTTAGTGCTGAAATAAAATAGACTAAAAAAATCCTTTAGCACAGCTACTCCTTGTGGAGATGGAATTGTTTAATCTATATCAGATAAAGAAATTTTCCATTAATATAGGATATGTCTCTGATGCCTTGAGAAGGCTGACCTAGAACAGAGGCTAGACAGAGTTAAGAATAAAATAAGTATTTATTGAAAGGCCTTGAAGGATACACCTTGGGCAGTGCAAGAGCCTGACCAGGGCTGCACCCAAGATGGACCAAAAATGGTCACAAAATGATCTCACATCTTTATAAGCTTTTGTTCATCTACATACTGTGGTTAATTGTCCAATCACTGCTTTGTGTTATGAAGTCCCATCCTTGTTTTCTCTCTTCAGTCCATCATTGTTTATGCTTTTTGGCCTGAAACTTGTAACAATTGTCCTTGGTATCAAGCTAGAAAAGGAATTGTTTTGTCTGCCTACTCTGTGAAGAGAGCTCACTAACATTTAATATGAAGCTCAAAACTACAAACCTAGGCAGTGCAGAATCTGAAAAATATGAAAACTAAAACTTAAGGCATTATCTACTCTGATAAAGTTTGTCAGTACAGTCATGCTATTTTAATTATGCTAAAAGCAGATGCAACCACAATTCAAATCATAAAATCACAGGATCAGAGAATAGTTTAGATTGGAAGAGACATTAAAACTTATCTCATTCCACCCCCTTACCATGGGCAGGGACACTTTCCACTGTCCCAGGTGGGGATACAGAACTCCTTTGGTGGCACAAAAGCTCACAGCATCAAGGGAAGGCAGAGGATGGATTTCCTCTGGTTATGTCACACGCTCAGGGGCATTTAGCAGCAGCAGAGAAACAGAGCTGCTCTGTTCTCAGTGCTGGCAGGACAGGTGACACAGCCACTGAAATGCTGTCATTTCTGTCACCAGCCAGCTCTGCAGGCATGGGCAGAGAAAAGACAAGGAATTAAAAGGCAGGGGAAGGGATATTCCTTTCTGCAAGAGCCCTGCAGGCCTCCCCTGCCCCAGCCAAGGCTGAGAACACGAAGCAATGGAGGGTTGTCCCCTGCCCCATGGGTTTGTGTGTATGGAGCCAAACTCACACTGTGTGTTCAAAGGAACTTGTGCAGAATGTGGGAGTGAAGCTTGTCTGGCAGGGCAGGTGGAAAGGGAACCTCCCTCCCTCTGGGGATTAGGCTCTAACCTCCTGGGGTTTTGGCTATTTCACAAGCCATCCCATTTTTTTTCCCCTTGTGAATATGAAGCAACAAGAAAATCATAGAATCAGTCGAAGAATTATAGAATGGTTTGGGTTGGAAGAGACCTTAAAGCTCATCTCACCCACCTCCTGCCATGGGCAGGGACACCTTCCACTGTCCCAGGCTGCTCCAAGCCCTGTCCAGCCTGGCCTTGGACACTTCCAGGGATCCAGGGACAGACACAGCTTCTCTTGGAAACCTGTGCTAGAGCCCCCCACCCTTGCAGGCAAAAATTCTTCTAAACCAGCTGTAATTCCTGAGCCATATCTGCCAGCATATTGTCCAGTTTTTCAGTTTATACTCAAAATTGTGTGGTTAGAGATAAATTCAGTCAGTATAACTCCAGATAATCTACTTTCCTCTCTTTTTCTCATAGGAGTTTCAAATTCATGTCTGACCTATTTTTAAAGCAGTTTCCAAAAAGAGATTTCTATTCTCCAACATAGATTCAAACCATAGGGTGAACATATTAACTGGCAAAGCTGATCTGGAATACCCTGTGCAGGAGGAGACTCAACTCCTTATCAACACAACCCTGGTCAATCTGATTCCTGGGAAATGAAGTCTCCAATGAACATTGTTTTACCAGTTGAGATACTAGAAAAAGCTATCACTGTCTGCTGCCTTGCAAAAAACCTGACTGTAATGAGTTGGAATTCCTGGAAACTGAGCCACCATTCACTGGCCTGAAATTAGGAAAACCAGAATTTCCTGGTTCCAGGCAATGGAAAAAACAGCTGGTTTGGCATTGCTTTTGTAATATTGGCAAGCCTGTTCTGTAAGTTGTTTGTACTCACATCCATGAAAGTGTAAGTGAAACTGCAAGCCATCTGTCTCTGGGGTGACTCTGAAAACATCTCTTTAGTGGTAGGAGCCATTAGTCATTCCAGCAGTCTTTGAGAGAGATGCTCTATCTGGGTGCAAGGTGCAAGTTTTCTCCAGTCACAGAATCACAGAATGGTTTGGATTGGAAAGGACCTTAAAGCTCATCTCATTTCATCCCCCTGCCAGGGCAGGGACACCTTCCACCAGACCAGGTTGCTCCAAGCCCTGTCCAACCTGGCCTTGAGAACTTCCAGGGATGGGACAGTCACAGTTGTAGAATGCACAGAGTACAAGTTGTATATTTTACTGTCACAGATATCTTAAGAACTGGAAGAGAGGCCTCAATCCTGAAAATTCCTCCTTAAGCAATTTCCTTGTGTCCTGAAGCACGTGGAACTGTGCATTCTGTTCCCACTTGACACCTGCATTGGGTCAGTCAGAAAGTTCTCAACATAAATTTGTCCATCATTCTCTGCCACAATTGTCAGACTTAATTGTTTAAGCTCCCAAGGAAGAGCCTTAATAAGAAACAAACTCAGCAGCCATGGGTTTTTGTGTTTATGGGAACAAATTTCAGTTATCTTTAATAGAGTGGAAAGGCTACAAAAGCTGCCCATTGTGGGCCCTCACATTATACCAGTTCTTTTCCCAGGGCTGTCCGGGCTGTGAATAGTTTTGTACAAGTATGAACAGATACCATGATAGGAATTTGACTTTAGAGAAATCAGGACCCTAAGTTGTTTTTTTTTAACAACTGCATAAAGGAGATCTCCTGGATTTAAACTAGCTACTGCTTGGGATTTTGTTTGGTGTTGTTGTTTTTCCTTCTTGCTTTTATTTAAATGAGATTTTGGCAATCAAGTCAATGTTTTTCACAGACCAAACATCTGAGAGACTTCTTCTTTGAAGCCCTGGCACCAGTTGGTGGTGGAAACTTGGATCTTACCCCCCTCTCCCCCGTGCCACAAACCTGCAGATGCCAAATCTGGCATTTGCATCCATGACAAGTGTGCTGCCTTGCCAGCTTGTTTCACTGAAATTGGCTCCTGCTGGGAGGATCTGCTCACAAACTTGTCGTGCTGGCACCTGACCATTTTTGGGTACCATCTTTAACAGGGCACATCTGTTGTAGGCACACAAACTCTTTAGCTGGCTCAAAGCACCACGTGACGGCCTGTCCTATTTTATGGAAGTTATCCAGCCTTGACACACTCTTGGGTACACAGCTCAGCAATTCCACAGTCTTGGTTACACTTGACAAGCCAGGCTGACATTAGCAATCTTGTCTCACAGCCCCCCCTTCCACGAGGAGTAATCACAGTTGCCTTCCTCATCCGTATGGCTAAAACACAAGGCTAAGTCATATGGTTGTCGAGTTAGAGACATATTGGGTCTGTTTGACAACTCCTTTTTTCAAGGCTCTCTAAATAGTGCAGAAAATTGTGCTGCAATTAATTTTGAAAATGCTAAGTGTTTGTTAACTGTGAAAGGTCTGAAAGGAAAGCAAAAATAAATGGTTGTCAGGTTTCCTGCTATAATTTCCTCAAAAACGGAAGCAACAGTGGCTGTAAAAAATCTGGGAGAACCTCTTGTTTCACCTTCAATTGTATCTGATTTGGATTATGAGAATTTAGGGATATTGACTGACCAGTTCATATTCATTATTCTTTGGCAAAGGGTCTTGATGGCAAGGATTACTGATGTTAAAATTACTCCTGCTTCTTTGAAAAGGCTCAGACTACTCAGATCTAGAGAGAGAAATGATGCTCTTGGATTTTAATCAGACCAAGGCCAAGAGAGAAGATGAAGGAAACTGAGTTCATTAATGCTGCAGAAACCTCTAACCCTGTGGCACAAGAACAACCAGAGAGTTGTTTAAATCATGCTCTATATCTGTGTTCCATTGAGATCTTGCCCCACAAGCATATATGTTGGGTATTTATTAATTATGTGACACCTGAAAGGGAAGAAAAAAACCCTAAACATAATATTAGAATCATAGAATGGTTTGGGTTGGAGGGGACATGAAACATCATCTTATTCCATCCCCCCATGGGCAGAGACACTTTTCATTGTCACAGAGCCCCACCCAACCTGGCCTTGAACATTTCCAGGGATGGGGCAGCCACAACTTCTCTGGGAAACCTGTGCCAGTGTCTCCCACCCTCCCAGCCAAGAATTTTTCATAATAATCAATCTAAAACTACTCTCTTTCAGTCTGAAGCCATACCTCCTTATCCTGTAACTCCAGGCCCTTGTGAATGATCTCTCTCCACCTTTCCTGCAGGCTCCCTTCAGGTGCTGGGAGGCCACAGTTAGGTCACTCCAAAGCCTTCTCTTCTCCAGGCTAAACAATCCCAATTCTTTCTGCCTTTCCTCACAGCAGGGGTTTTCTATCCCTTAATCAGCTTTATGGCCTCCTCTGGACTCTCTCCAATAGGTCCACATCCTTCCTGTGCTGGGGGGGACAATATATTCTAATAATATAATAACATATGTTAGTATATGTTTTATATATATATATATATATATAAATATAAACTCACATGCTGATTATATTAATATAATATTAATATAATATTAATATAATATTAATATTATATTAATATAAACTACACATATGCTGATATCTGTGCCCACCCTTCATTTCCTATGAGTCTACACAATTCTATGTCAGTTCACATATACTTATGGGTATAAATATGGGCAGTAAGAATGTATAAATAAGAAGTTGTTATCACCATTCCTGTACCTCTCACCACTTCTTTCTACCCAGCCCTATAAAGCTTTCCCTTGCTCTGCCTTCATGAATTTATTCCAGGTCTCCAAATACCTGTACTACTTCTTACTATTTATTGCTTATTAAAAAATAATCTACCCATATAAAAATCTCTTCTCCCTTTTGTATGTGGATTTCCTCCTCTGTGCAAGCCCTTGGAAAGCAAAATTGAGTCCTGAAACAGTCCTAAACATGCCAAAATCTTTACAATCAATTATCCGTCAGCCCTGCAGGGCAAGAAAGGGGAGAGTCACAGGGTTGTTTTTTTGTTTTGTTTTTTTTTTTTTCCCAGAGATCCTTTGCACTTGTTTCTAATCTATGAAGAATCCAGTCTATTAAATTTAAAAGTTGGGCTATTTTTATGTTGCAAAAAGCTGTCCTTGGCCCAGTTTTTCTTCTTCTGTCCTCTCCACCCAGTATATAAAAGCAGTCATGCCATGCATTTCCAGTGCAAGGACATTGGAGGAAATGCCTCACAAAATGAATCCTGATTAACTTGTGTGTTTCTACTTCTTAATTTACTTTTCCTTAAATATTCACATGGCATATTTCTAACATCTAGAAGGAATGTGATAGGAAGTGAAGTACTGGGTTATATTTTCTGAGAACTAGGAGAATAGGTGGAATATCCACCACTGGTGGATTCCAAACTGGTGGTTTTTGAATGCAGATTAATTAGATAAGTAGCTTTCAAAAGGGTTTGGATATAGCTAATCTTGCATCTTGGTCTCCTATTAAGGAGTACAGTAGAGGATTTCATGCAGTCTTGTTCAGCTTAACTTCTTAATGATTCCACTCCTACAGATAAAATGGTGGGGGAGACAAAATATTGAATTTTATTTCCACTGTAATTTCTTGTTTTATCATGGGTTTGCCTCTCCTGGTTTGTCTAATACAGTCTGTAAAACACCTTGAAGAGAAACTTTGTGATCATGTGGCTTCTCACCATATGTAGCAAAAATAAGTCTTATATAAAATGTATCTTAATAAACTCTGTCCAACAACCATTATTTATACTTCATTCCAATCATAAAAGAAAACCAGATAATCTGCTTTACATTCAAGTGCAAACAAATACCCTGAAAGTACGATTCCAGAAGATCATATAATTTTATGGAAAGTGTACTGAAATCAGAAGTCATTTATATTTAGCTAGGTGAGCTCTGAAGTGACACCTTCCTTTGCAAGGTGTTATTGAGCTGGTGGTTTTCCCACCATGGCTTGAGTTCACAGATCTGTATTCATCTCACTTACCTTGGAGAGCCCATTCAAGATCTCTGTGGCAACAGGGACTGCTTCTGGAGTCAACACAAAGAAAGGGATAAATGTATTCATGGATGTTTGTAGGCTGAGATGTCTCTCTCTTTCTTCACCTGCTGGGTAATAGTTCTACACTAGCCAGGCTCTTTAGGTCATATAGGAAAAATCTGTGCCTCTATTCCTGTAAAAAGGAATGAGATTCAGATCCACAGGGGATGGTCTTGATGACATTGTGAACTGTAATTCCACCTCTCTGTCCATCTACACTTGAGGCAGGGAAGACCTTGCAAGATGGACTTTTCAGGGATTGCCTCCAGCTGTGTCACCATCCAGCTGTGACGGTGTTTTAGAAGGAAGAGGGATATTGACAGCTTTGTGTGAGGAAACATGGCCTCAGAACGTGTCTTTCCTTAGTGCTCTTTATCATGGCCCTCCCCATCTCTCCCAGACCGATGGCAAATGCTCCCAAACCACACGTGAAATACCTTTGTGCACAAGCTGTGACACAGCATGGAAAGATCAAAGGCTGCTGTCTGACTGCTCATCTCTGCTACTGTTGAAAAAATTTCCAGGTGCAGAAAATATCCTTAACCCTTTCTTCAGCCTGATAGTTAAAGAAGGATTTAATTTGCTCTTACATTGATTTAATCCAGAAATTCTGTGGGCTGTGTGTGAGAAAGTTTTAGGGGAAGTGGGTTGGTAGTCAATATTTATTTTATTTAAAAAAGAAAAAAGCTAAGAGAAGCAGTAAGAAACAAGATGATAAATAGTGAATACCAGGCCAATCAACATCAAGCTTGGCCATCAGACAATCCCAGAATCACAGCATGGTTTGGGACTTTTATCATCTCCCAACCACACTGCCATGGGCAGGGACAACTTCCACTGGACCAGCTTGCTCTAGATGTTGATCTGGATTTATTATAGGTATGAAGAAGAACTGAACAGCCTCACTTTGCTATCTTTTCTGCATATCATAGTGTGTGTCAAAGGTATGTTGGGGCAGGAATGTGGTGGAACTGGAGAGAAGCAGCAGCATTGCAAAACATCTGTCAGCCAATTTCAGCCAAAATTTGACAGATGGGGTACAGATTGCAAGGATGTTACAGACCTGGAGTTTTGTAAAATTGCGTGACCTGTCTGTAGAATAATCTGAATCATTGATATAATCTGAATAATTGATGTAATCTGAATCATTGATACCAGATAATCATTGGAATAAAGAGAATCTCTAAATGTTACAACCATTCACAAGCCTGAATTGGAGCTTGCACCTTCTTGGACATGAGAAGAACCAGTTGAACACACAAACCCATTTCTAGACTGGCGTCACTTGTCCCACTGATTAAAAATAACTGATTTTGCTGCAGTTTTTGAGGCATTTTTCTTGTGTCCTATTGATTTTTCTATATCTTCCTTTATCACAACACGAGTTGGGCTTCCTAGTGGGCCCCTTTAATCTCAGGATATTGTATGATTCTTTGATTTTAGTATAATTATTTGTCTTCATTTGTCTTACAGACAAGTAAAAGGACTGAAGTGATAAGACTTGAAATGGACCAAAGAAATTAATACTCTTATATTAGAATGGCAAGATTGAAAGAGATATTGAATACTGAAAAAATAATAAAAGGTGGAATGATTTGCCCAGTCACATAGGAAAGCAGCAGTAGAGATTGGTAAAAAGAAATATTTTTTCTCTCCAGCCCAAGATAAGAGAGATGAAATCACCCTTTCTTTCAAATGCTGGAGCTGTAGAAAGAAATTACATTTGACTATAGGTCAAACCTTGAATTTGGGACATGGGAATCTTTCCAAATTCAGAAAAGAAAGGACAAAACCAGGTGCCTGATATTAAGTATAAAGAAATCAGATCTTAGGCTGATGCCTTGAAATAGAAATCTGGGAATTCTGAAAGCCAGTGCTCTACACAATTATAACTGTGATATAACTGTATCTAAAAAACAGTTCCCCCCCACTATCTATTTAAAATTATCTGCTTCTTTATCTTGTATTTGTGGATCTGGTTTTGTACTCATAGAAAGACTGCATGAGTCAATTGGTAGGAATTTTTCATTTCTGCTAAACCTGCACTTTTCTTTTCCTTTAACACTAATAACTCAGGCCCAGTGTCTCTCATTTCATAACCCAAAGGTATGGAAGCCCTACTTGCATTATGCTCCGTCAGCTGTGTTACAAAAATACAGATTTAAAGCTCTAGTTTTCCCTCTTCTGCATGTTTCCAATAATGTCTATGTAAAAACTGCTACAGGTGCCCTCTCCTCAAGAAAATACATGTTCCTTCAAGAGCAGATAAGCTCAAGGAAAAAAAAAAAAAAAGAAGATTGTGATAATAAGGATGAAATGCTGAACCTCTCAGTTTACAGTGGTTCTGTGGGATCATAATCTGAAAAAAGAATCATTTGCTTTCTCTTTTCTTAAAACAGAGGTCATTGCTCCATCCCTCACACCTGCAGGAGGGCAGAAAAGATTAAGAGGAGTTGCCTTATCAGAGTTGTCAGGATGAAAGGGAAGGACAAACAGGTGATTTTGCAAGTCCACCACTGCCCCGTGTGACTGTTCTCCATGTGCTCATTGGACAAAAGGCTTTTTCCTGGAGGTGTCTGGTCCCACAGGAGTCTACCACTAAAAAATGATAGGAATTTCATTTTAGAAATGAAATCTTAGTTGGTCCAGTTTATAGTTTATTTCTTGTACCAGGGATATAAACTCAGGGGTGGGAGGGGGTGAGGGGGAGAAGAAAAACAAAAAAAGGAAAGAAAAGGAAGCATTATTTAATTTCATACTAATTTTTATCTGAAAGGAAGAGGGCAAATTATACCTTTCTCATATCATAGCAATGCTTTTCTAGTCATGTATCTCCCCAACAAGCAGGGCTTCTTGTGTCCAGAAATTTTTCTCCTTTCCTCTGATGGAGATCCTCCTAGAAATGGGATTAAGAGTAAGGAAATTCAATCATTATTTCTTGTATCCTCTGGCAACTCTGCACACCAAAATTTACTACTTGATGTTTGGAGAGAGAATTCTTCCCATCAGCTACCAGCTCAGAATCATGGAATATCCTGAGTTACAGCCAGAGAATATCCATGGAATATCCATAAGGATCATGGAGCACAGCTCCTGGCCCTGCACAGGAACACATCAGAGATCCCTTCCAAATGCACCAGCAAAGACCATCATGAGGCACTTCTTTCTCTTCCTAAATACATATCTTCCCTAGGGTAACAATCACAGTTATTTAATATCTGTAAATTATGTCAGAAAAAAACCTATTTTTATGTATTATGCTTTAGTATTGGGAAACGAGAAAGGTGTCTGTACCACACATGTTGCCAGCTGTTTTGTTGGCTGTAAAAGGTGTCAGTAGTTGATGGCCATAACCTGAGAACTGATAGGGATTTTTGCATCAACTATTAAAGGGATAAGGATAAAGAAAGTCAAAAGAAAATCTGTTATTTGTGGTGGAGAAAAAGTAAATACAGGGAAAAAAAAAACCCACTTGGAGAATTTAATGAGAAAGCAAGAGAGCAATGTTGTTAAAGCTCATTCAGACTGTTGAACTGACTACTGAAAATCAGTAGATTCATCACTGAATTCCTTTTCACTGACTTGGTCAAAGCCATTCAGGGCATAGGACAAGAGAAACTCGTCCACTGACCTTTGGACAAGAAGGAGTTGCCCTGCCTCTGCAGTGTCTCCTCCCTCTGTGCTTGAACATCTTGGAGGAGAGCAGCTGATAGCCCAAAAATTTCTGATTTCTTACTGAGGTAGGTAATTCTCCAAGTCACATTTGCCATGAACAGAAATCCTTTGTGCATTTCACTGACTTTTCTTGGGTTAACCCTATCCACCACTTGCCCCCTGAAGTCAATATAAGATGACATCTCCTGAAAATATACAGTAATTATAGAATCTTTGATTTGACACTTTTGAAGAAAAAAATTGTAAATAAAAATAGCTTCTCTTACTACCATAGGTGCCTTTGAAACATAAATTAGAATTTCTTGTCCTAATTTGCCATTGACAAGTCTTAGAGGCAGAGTTAAGACAAAATTCTTGAGCCAGCAAACTTGCTTCTACAAGTACAAAGGAATTTAAAGAGTGGCCTCGGGAAGAAATGGATGTAGCTGTCAGTCTCATGAAAGAATTTAGAAACAGAATGCAATGCTTTGTCAAATGGTGGGATTCAAATGTAGCAGCATGTCATTGACCCTGGTGCTCAGCAACACATATTTCAAATCCCTGAAGATTAATAGGGAAGATGGTTACAGCTCTCACAACAGCTGCTGGAAAGTGTCCCTATCTCACGTTTTAATTACATGTATTTATACAGTAAAAAAAGTCCTAAATGCAATATAGCCTGTAGTATGCAACAATTTTGAACATTTATGAGATTCAGGCAATTAAGAGTCTAAACTTTCAAATGTTTCCAGATGGCACACCGATTAACAATTGTGTGAATTTAATATTTGTTTAAATGTGCTGCTCTGTAAAATATTTTTTAATAGTATATGAATGCATTGCAATGAATCCAGGCACAACTTTTCTTCGAGCACAACTTGCCTCATTGCCTGAAGAAGTGGAAATCTCATTAGCTGATTATATAGACCAAAAGCAGCAGCAGAGCAGGAGTAAGAGATAAAAAAGATTAAAAAGAAACCAAGCTATTTCTTAATTTACAAAGGATTTTTCTCTTTATGTGCAGGTCCTAGTGACAGTTTTCATGCAAGCCACTCACAACATCAATCTCTCAGTCCTTGCAAGTGAACCTACCCAGTGAGGACATTTCCTTGGGGCTTCCAGCATTTTGGATGTTGACATCAGTAGCAGGAATGCTTGGACTCAATGGTCTTGGAGGTCTTTTCCAACCTCTGTGGTTCTAAGATTCTATGATCTACAGAATAATTTGTTTTTAAAGAAAGCATTTAAGTTTTTTCAATGGGCTTAAACTACTTAAATTCCTGAAATAATCTGTCCTTGCTATTTCCAAACCTTCCCTGTTTGTACTATTTTTTAATGTTGAAAGTTTGAATCAATGCAATCCCTCACCCTCCACCAAAAGATGTATTTTTTGTAGACAAAATTAATTCTACAGGGGAGAGATCTTGTGATGATGCTGGCAATCAGAATCTCAGAATGTTTTTGCTTGGAAAAGACCTTAAAGATCATCTTGTTCCAATCCCCTGGCATGGGCAGGAACACCTTCCACCAGACCAGCTTGCTCCAAGGCCATCCAAACACTTCCAGGAATGGGGCAGCCACAGCTTCTCTAGGTATAGCCACACATCTAGAGCTTCCAGAGATTTTTGTAGATGTTTATGGTTTATCTAGTTTATGTACTGGAATCTTATACTACAATCAGAATTAAAAGAAACAGCCTGAAAATGCAATATCAGAAGCCTTATAAACTTTCTACTCTGAAACCCAGAAATAGGAAAACCTGGAACTATCTATAATCTGTAAAAATACGTTTTCTCCACATTCAGGAGAAACCATCCCCTCTTTTTGTGTAATTCTTGTAATACAGGCAAGTCACAGAAAACAAGATTTATCTCACCTGTGGCTCTACATCCAGAACTGAGTGGTTCAGAAACTTCCTTTAATAGTTGATGCAAAAAAACCATGCCTACCACATCAGACTATTTTCCTAACTTTTAGAGCCCAGAAGGAGATGAACAGCTCTCTGAAAACAACTCTTGCTCTCCTCTGTGTAAAAGAAGCCTGATCTGACTACTCCACATGAAGGTGTCTAACTTTGCTTAAAGTGCATAAGATAAATCCCAATAATAATGGATAGAGTTGACTCTGAATTTCAAAATTAAAGTCATAAATTTAAAAACTATGTCTTTTTCTGAGTCAGGATCTAGAAAAAAAAATGGAAACATTTTGGTAGAAATTATCTAGTTTTCATGCCTGACTTCCAACCTCAACAAAGGTGTTTCAGTAGGTTTCTTTGTGAGGTACAATTTAATTATTAGCTATGACTTTTCTTTTACCCTTTCTTGCTCTCTTTTTTGGGTTGTTTGAGCAGGTTGCAAAGATGGTGACACTCACATTGGAGCAGATTTCTACATTTCATGTAAACTTGGGCTTTTGTAATTAAACAATGAAAGAACATTCATCTCTAAATCTGATAAGGAAACAGAGTGAAACCCTAAAAATTAAAATAGCAAACTGAAATAGTATGAGATTGTTTTACTAGATCAAAGAGAAACAATGGAAATTCTGGTTCCTGAACACCAGTAAAGGAAATTTCTGTAGCAAATTTTGTTGTGAGTTGGGTGTGATTTTAAGGACTGCTCAGAAGCAAGAACAATTTCTCATTTTGCTTCCACATGGGAAAAATACACAGCTGGTAAAAGTATAAGGAGCAGCCAAAGGAAAACAAACCATGATTTAAAGAAAGAACACTGTGTTTTCCTTTTGTGAAACAGAATGTATTTTAGAATAGCTAATTGATTTAGAGCACAGAGCCTGGTCATTATACTTGGATTTCCAATTTACCTGACACCTTGGATAAGTCACTTGGTTTTCCTGGGTTTTTTTCCACTCCATTGACTGCTTGGGTTCTAAACACAATGGATGGAGATAAGATTTTTTCTCTCTGTGTCTTTGACCACAGCTTTGCACAATGATGTAACCTGTGAAAATGCCTGACATACCTATAATTCCATTTATTCAGCTCTGTTTGATGGCAGAATTGAACTCTTGAAAATTAATTTATTTTCTCCTTGGCTGGGATTTCACTGACTTAAATGAAATTAAAAAAATAAAAATAAAAATTGAACTCCATTGATTATTGTACCATTGTGTTGAGATAGTATTAAATGAAAAAGGAATTTTTACCTGCTCTATTATTTTTCCACAAATAGTGCATCTACTTTTACCTCCTATTTTTCAAAATCTCACTGGGTATTGATTTTGTTTCTCTCATTGTTATGACAGGAGTGAGAGAGGTTTTCTTCAGCAGAAGTCATAGAGACAAAGTTTTACAGCCAGTTTTAACTTGTCCAGAGCAGGTAGTGAAGGAGGACAGGGAGAATGAACAAGAAGCTCCTCTCACCCTCAGAAGGAGATGCAACCAGTCCACTGGACAGTAAAAACCTGTTCTGAGTACAGGCTCCTATATGACCATCATGGCTTAATTGAATCCTGTTAAAATATCCTGATTTTTACAAAAATCGTATTAAGATTGTACTAGAAAGAAAGACCACAATTGTACCCATTGCTATGCAGCCAGACAATACTGCTAATCTCAGGGAAAAAAAATTTGCATAAAGTTATTTCTAGGAAGAAACAAACACTTTTTCAATGTAGCAATGTAATTAGCATAGGCTTCCATATCTGAATTCTAATGAATTCATTCCTATTTTTTAGTGTTTTATCACCACTCCCTATTCCAGATCCTTCATGTGATATATTAGTCTGTTTGGATTTGATAGGCAATAAAAACAGACCAGTCAGTCTGTTAGTTCTATAACCCTCTTGCATTTAAGAAATAATATAAATAGCATCAAGACAGAGGGAGAAATCAATGTGTCAATTATTTATATAGAAAAAAAGTCTACCTAGTAAAATGAAATTGCTTAGTTCCTAAAGGGCAGAGATGAACTTTTTTGGCTGCTTATGCAGAAATGTTATAAATATTTAAATGTAAATAATAAAATCTTTACATGCATAAATAAACATGAGATTGATATTACACACACTACAGCAGCGAAATATGACAACTGCTGCTTCTTCAGGAAAATGGATATTTCCTGTGAGTGAATTGAGAATAAACTCAAAGCTAATAAGATACCTCACATACACTTTGAATCCACACTGCTTTCAAACAAAAATTTCCTTGGGTTGATCTTTTTTAGAGAAGAATGAAGGATGAAACAAAACATGGATGGTGATTTCTTTAAACACAGGATGCTTGGCTCAGTGTGGGCATAGCTGAATGAATTTTAAGAGTTGGTGATATTGAAGTTATCAGATATTTTGTCCTTTGTTATGGTGCTTATGACTGTAAGAAGGAAGAGGTTGACCTGGCTTTAAACTTTTTCTGCTTTAAATCTTCATGAATCAGTTCAGGGTCATTGTGTTGTCTGAGGCACATCTCAGCAGGAGTCTGGTCCAAGCCCATTAGCCCAGCTTTAACAAGAGGTTTGGTTTTGAACTTTTGAGTTTGTGAATATGATTTTCTGGTGGATTCTTTGGTGGGTGGGCCTCACTGCTCTCTAGAACCACCTGAAAGGAGATTGTAGAGAGGTGGAGCTCAGTCTCCTCTGCCATCTCTCAAGCAGAAGAGAGGAAATGAGAAATGAGGGAATTCAGATTAGATATTAGAAATAAATTTTTAACTGAAACTGCAATGTCTGGTTAGGCTTTGGAGCATTGGAATATGTCGCCCAGGGAGACAATGGAGTCACCAGCTCTGGAATGTGTTTAAGAGGCATCTGGATGGGGCTCTTGGTGATGAGGTTTAGGAGGTGGTGGGTTGACATTTGGACCAGATGATCTTGAAGTTCTCTTCCAGCCTTGATGATTCTGTGGTTCTGTGATTCTGTATTGGAATAAAACAAGTCATGTATCAGTTAGAGGTCAGTCTCAGCCTGCAGGTAAGGAGCCTGACTTACAGACACTTGTCTAACTTCTCTTTCCCTCCAGACAGTGCCCAAACTTCCTTCTCAGAGCAGTCTGTAGCATGTGCAAATCCCCTGGACCATGCCCAGCCAAACTCCAGGAGAATGTTAGCCAGTGCAAGCCAAAACCATGCAGGAAGCGTGTGAATTATTTCATATTCTGGATTACTGGGGATGGAGGTTGAAAAAAGACTCTGTCTTTGATTTATTTGTGGCTATAGACACAGCCTTTGTTGCCAGTAGAGAGTTATGAGGTCTTGAGGAACTCCATGTTTACAAAAATACTCTAGAGATAGAGTTTAAGACTACAAGAAAATCTATGATTAACCTTTTTTTCCCCCCACAGATGCATTTAAGTAATTTCCCTTTGTTAACATGAACTTATTTTGTGGAATATAACTGTTCTAGACTGCTAAGCCAAGTAATCATCTGCAACATTTTGCCAACTGTATTCATAACTGTAAATACACAGAATATAAATATTTCTGTTCTGCAAAGTATGGAAATTTAGGATTACCACAGAAAATTCAAAATAACACCAGCAACAGAACCAAAAGAAGTCTTGACATCTCATCTCTGCCCATGGTGTTATTTGGACAGCAGAGTTCAAACCTTAGACCGTCTGCCCAAGTGAGAGATGGAAAATGTTCAGGATTGTTGAGCACCCCACAGATTTTCACAGTGGCTTGGCAAAGAGTTATTTAACAACACAGGTGTTAATTCCACCACGTCAGGGATCCCATGGCATGCAACACTCCTTGGACTCCTGCTCCCAGCTGTGCACTTATGGCAGTGGGCAGGGATGGGGAAGCAGGTACACTGCAAGGTTTGCAGCTTCCCAAACTGCTCCAGGGCTTTTCCAGCTTAGTGGGAGCAAACAAACTCATTGAAATAAAAGCCACAGGCACACACCACACGAGCTCAGGTTTAGTGCTAGATCAGGAAATTCTCTGAAATTACACAGTTTGGAATTGGAGAACGGTTCATGAACAGTTTGGATCATGACACCACGCTGAGAATTTCTGTCCAGAAGCCTGAGGAATGAGAGAATCAGCTTGGACAAATCAAAGGAAAGCTGCCTGGAAAATTTCCAGTGCAAATATTTTTTTCCAAATGAAAATGCTGAGCAATTGAGCATAGAATGTGTAGTGGAAATATTCTGATTTCAATTCATTCTAGCCTACCCAAAACATACAAATAAAGAATGGAACGTCCTGGTAAACTCAAAATACTCCATTTCAAGCTTTTTTGAGAGACTTAGATTTTCTATTTTTAAAAACTGGAGTTAAATAGAAGTTTGTTCTAAGTTTAACTGCAGCTGTTCAGGGTAACCAAAAAGTCATTTTTCTCCATATGAGTACATTTTCCTGTCATTAAAATTGTTCCCTTTAAATTTTTTTTAAATCACATTCAAAGATAATTTAAAATCTATTTTCTTCCTAAGTCTGAATGGATGCAAGTTTTCTAGCAGGAGAACCAAGAGCATCTGACTAAGTATATTAATGCAGTACAGGAACCTGGCTACTTAAAGGTTCCAATTTCAGTTTAAAAATAGAAACTCCTCTCTTCAGAGTCACACAGAAAATGCAGATACTGAAACTGGGTTGGTTTCAAGGTCCTGTACACAGTTATGAAAATCTTGGTCATAGCACAGAACTTATTGCCTTGGTTCCTCCAACAAAAAGTAATAATATTCTCAAAACTGGTTGATAACTGTTCCTTTTTGGGGTAAGTTGACTAGCACTGTGTCAATATGATGTCAGCAAAAAACCCCAAGTCACAGCAGGCATAAAGGATAGGAGGATGAGGGAGATAAACCACACAGACTGTGGGAAGCTGCAGTCCATGGAGAGGAATCCATGCAGGAGCAGGTTTTCTGTCAGGAGCTGTGGGGGAACCAAGCAGGAATTGTCTGATCCCAAACCCTGTCTG
Organism: Parus major; assembly: GCF_001522545.3. Classification (NCBI taxonomy): domain Eukaryota; kingdom Metazoa; phylum Chordata; class Aves; order Passeriformes; family Paridae; genus Parus; species Parus major. The sequence continues at coordinate 109,080,805 of NC_031770.1, forward strand.
ATCCTGAAGGGCTGAATCCCATGGAAAAGGACTCACATTGCAGTAATTCCTGAAAACCTGCTGATTTTGGGAAGAGCATATATTGGAGAAGTTTGGGGAAGGCTGCATCCCTTGGGAGGGACCTGACACCAGACTCAGGAACAGCCTGAGAGGGAGGGCAAGGCAGAGGCATGGCTGTTATGACCTGACCCCAATCCCCATTCCCCATCCCCTCTGGGCTGCTCAGGGGAGAGAGGGCAGAAACTCAGGAGTGAAAAGCCCAGGAATATGTGGGGAAGTGGGGAAATTGTGTTTTTCAGTTTTTGCTCTTCTCACTATCCTACTCTGTTGTTAATTGGCAAAAAATTAAATTAATTTTCTCCAGGATGAGTTTGGTTTACGCATCCACTGTGGCTGCCCTTTACTTAACCCATGAGATTTTCCATTTCATATTCTCTCTGTTCTGCTGAGGAGGGAGAGTGTTAGAACACCTTGTTGGACACCTGGTGAACAGCAAAGTTTCAGCCATAACAGTGAAATAAATTAGGGTAAAGTTGGTCCCAGTAGTGTCTCCAGGGGGGTTTAATATCACTTAATTTCAGACTCTGCAGGCTGTCAGCACAAACGCTCCAATCTGAGCCAGTGACATCAGTTTCTTTTATGGTAGGCAGGGAGGAAAAGCTTGTTGAAATGGATGAGTGGGCATTCTGAGGCAGCATTCATTGGACTGATGTGAATTTTTTTCTAAATATTTCCATTTTCCCTTATTCATCATGAAGAAAGCTTGGACAGCCAATTCCAGTATCAGCTAGCAGTGTTTTATACCTGATTATGCAATCTCAAGAAGTAGTAGGGTTTTTTTCACTAAAGGTGTGCTCTGATGATCACATGGTGAAGGCATTTGGATCTTAAGCTTCTGTACTTCACAGGAAAAGAAATAATGGAGAGATGTAATATCTCCCCATTACCCCAGCTGTCACTGGGGTTATGAAACTGCTCTTTTGCAATTCTTTCAGATTTGCTCTTGGAGGAATGCAGATCTCCAGGCTAGGTCTTGCAACAGCTACTTAGTCCAATACTGAACCAGTGCACAACCACTTTCTTTAGCAAGAAGGGTGAAACTTTGGCCTGATGTGCATTCCAGAAAGGTGAATTTCTACTAAAAGGTCCCAAACGTTCTTAGGCAGACACTGCACAGTCAGGCACTTCACTCCATCAGGAATTTTTCATTCATTCAAACACTCTTTGTCTCTCCTTTTCTTTCTTCTTGGTAGAAAGGATGTTTATCAAACAGAAATCTGACTGCTTCCCTCAAAGAGCTGATGGCATGAGCTGAGATCAAAGAAGAGTGATGTACCAGCTTTTCCATTTGTCAGAATTCAGAGACTTCCATTGAACAGTATGGAATCTTGAAAGTCTATCCAAGTTGTAAAGTGTGATCTTTAAAGACTTCCCAATGTTATGATAATAATTTAAGAAAACTTGAGCTCACTTTGTAAAAACTTGAAATTTCTCACTTTGAATCACAGAATGGTTTGGGTTGGAAGGGACCTTAAAGATCATCCTAAAGTCCAAGCCCAGTGCAATAAACAGGGACATAGAGGTCCTCTTCATCTGACCTTCCTTGGAACACTTCCAGGGATGAATCATCCACAGCTTCTCTGGGCAAATTGTGCCAGTGCCTCATCAAACTTATTGTAAAAAAAAAAAAAAAGGTCTATCTTATGTCCAATCTAAATCTACACTTGATTTTAGCAGTGCATGTTTATTTAGGAGTGGAATGTCGTTTCAGTAAAACATATGGAGGAGTGAGAACATTAATGCAAGTCTGAACCATTAATCTCATCTCTCACTGGAACTGCTGCATGAGAATGTCAAACATTTCAAAGCTGGTTTTTGGTTTAACTCATTATTCACAAGTATAAATCTCATGTCTTGAAGAGAGCTGTCACATAAGTCACAGCTGACTGTGATTTTAGTGTAAATAATGAACATAAAATAATTCACATACATTGCTACCTCCCCAACATCCAGAAATCTTTTCCAATTCTTACTAGAATTATCAGCTTTGCTATGCAGTTCTATACCTTGGTGACAAGTAAGGGATCTCTAAGTGCAGGGAAACAGGAATTTCTCAGCTCAAAGACTTTATAATTTACTTACCACAAGGGCAGCCCATTGATTCCAACCTTTGGAAAAGCAGTTTTCTCTTCACTCTTAAGCTGTTTTATCTAGACCACATATTCTTATGCTGCTTTGCTGCAGCCTTTGAAAGCAGCTCCTCGATTTCAGCTGGTCTCCGGCCCGGTGTAGGACAGTGACTACAGGAATATGGGAAATCAGTATGGAATTCAGCTTCCATGTTCCTTAACAGTGTAAGACTGGCATCTTTAAAGAGTGGCTCATCCCCTAAACTCTCTGTAGAGGAGATTTTGAGAACTGACTTAGACCAGATGTTAATTAACAGAAAACTAAAAATAAGCATAATGAATCCCAATAGCAATATCTAATTCAAATCAGGTCAAATTTTACTGGTTATTGCAACTACATATAGAAAAAATTAGTCCTGTGTTTACTCCTGAGAAGAAATACAATTTGCTCTTCATTGTATTCCAGTGTTCAGAAACAATAACACAATGGTGTGACTGTTTAGCCAGTGGCTCATAAGGATGCATTTTGTATTTAGTAATTTTTAAAAATAAAGCAGTATTTCTTTTTTTCTTATTGGAGAACCGCACTGTTAAACATCTCTCCAGCTAATGTTTAATAACTACCTTGCTTTATTTTGTACCAGCCTTGACAATAATTAACCCAAAACAACTGCCGTTTTTTAATATAGAAACATGTTTACTTTGACAATTTGAATTTGCCAAATAAAGGCTAAAGAGTTAAAATTGTGATTCTCTTAAGTGAAAAAATGAAGAAATTCTATTTTTTTCCCCCCCTTCTTTGGAGCCTAAGGGCATCTTCCCTGGTGTGGAGTCAGCACTAGCAGGTGAGGTTACAACACGCTGGGTTTGGCTGGGACACAAACTGATCTCCCACAAAGATTTAGAGCAGCTCTGAAGTACCAACAAGCATAAATCACATGGAGGTGTTTCATTTGACTCTCTGCAAATCAAAGGCTCCAAGAAGTGCTGGAGCTGTTCCTGAGGGATATCATACGAGAGAGTTGCTGGCCACAGCCATGGGTAGAGTCCAATCTTCTTAGGAAAGAAATCTGGGTTGTGTGGTATGCCCGCAGAGGCATGAAGGATTGGCAGATGAGTGAGATAAAATATGCAGCACTAGGATTTCAGCCCTGATATATGTGTTAGAGGCAGAAATGTCTTCTTCAGCCCCCCATTTCCTGGAAAAGAGCAGATGCCTACACTGTCTGGGCATGGCATCAACAGCTGCAGCTGGTGGCCTGGACAGTCAACAGTAGCCAAGCAAACTAAGTCTGATTAACACACTTCTTTATCAGATATTTTAATCTGCAAATGAAAAGATCATACCCTAAAACATTTCAAAAATAAAAGAAAACTTAATGTATCATTGCTGAGATCATAATTCTTTGCCAAACTACACTATGCTCCAGTTAGACTTAGAGCAGTTTTACTTAATGAAGACATGAATTAAGAGGTGGAAAATAATGTATTGTGCTGTATGTAAAATGAGGAAAATCATGCATAATGCTTCCCCTCATTTGTACGTATTACATTTGCGATTGTCAAAAACAGGATTAACTATCCCTCTTGGGTTGTGCATTCCAAAATGCTTAATCTATTCTCCCCTTGATAAAACAGAATAACTCCCATTCATACACAAACATACTGGGAAAAAAAAATAAAATCTAACCTGCTTCCAATCTCTCATTAATTTCTTACTACTTTCCATTAGCACCCCAAATCCCTGCACTTCTCATTAGTGGAAAAATAATTCACAGGTATAAAATGCTGCATAATGAAATCCAAGTTCAGGGGTTGTGGTGGAGAAAGAAACCTCGCTAAGATCCAGAACACATGCAATAGTTAAATATATATGGTTACACTTTAGACCTCTTGAGGGTCAGAAACTCCCAGCATTAATTCCTGAAAGTTTCCGACACCTGCTGAAAAGAGTAAAAGAAGTGCAGGGAAGGGTCTGGAGCAATAATTGCCAGTTGATGATCCATCTCATCTTCTTCTAGGCACTTGACTAATTGGGATTACTCTGTACCTCACTCAGGAGGGGGTGAGGCCCTGGAACAAGGTGCCCAGAGAGGTCGTGGATGTCCCATCCCTGGATGTGTTCAAAGCCAGGTTGGATTAGGCTCAGAGCAATCTGGGATAGTGGAAGATTCCCCTGCCCATGGCAGGTGATTGAAACCAGGTGATCTGGAAATTCCCTTCAATTCAATTAATTGTGTGATTCTATTGTTCAAAATTCAAGACTCCATTATCCTCATTCTGCCAATGGAAAGCTGGAGAAAAGTTCTCATCTGTGTATTGGATACTTCAATCTACATTCCTTGATGGCCTCAAGAAATGCTCAAGAAGTCCATGACAACATATCTGCTCATTACTGAATGATTTGTGTTTCCCTGTGCAGCCTGCCAGTTCAAAGATGAAAAATGCCTGAAAGAGAGTTTTTGAAATCCATTGTGTGATTTCCTGAATAAAGCCTAATAAAGTGGTTCTATTTTATTCCTCCCATCAAGTGAACAGAGAGACAGTAGGGCACCACTACAAATAGATGTCATCCCACATTTTGAATATTCTCACCCAAATTTAGGCATTTTATTGAGAGGCTTAACTCAGGGCTATTATCACCTTATCTTTCCTTTGTAGACATGAAAAAAGATTGATGTCCTCAGGGGTAATTCTGGCCAGGTTACAGTATGAATCTCTTTGCTTCCCTAACTCTAGAAAATGTCTATTTGGGTCTTATTCTCCAGAGCTCAAATAGTTAAGGTCAGGTGAGATGAATAGTGAGAGGATTAACAAATATAAATGGGTCTTGACTATAGTTTAAGTCACATTAAGACACTTAAGAGTTTATGAGTCAAAATGTTACAAATTCAAGGGAATTCAGATAAATGAACCTGCTTTTATCCTGACACTAGTTTTGTTTATTTAATTCCTCTTCTTGATGCTCTATTTTTAGCACAGGATGTAACTGCATTTGCTAAGAAAAGTGCAGGTTAAACACAGGCTGTAAGATTTAATTCTTCTTAGCCATAATACTTAACATGATTAAACCATCACCAAAAGTCATGTGAGGAGAAACACAGAATCACAGAGTGGTTTGGATTGGAAGATACATCAAAAGCCACCTTCTTTCAACCTCCTGCCATGGGCAGGGACCTTTTCTCCTAAACCAGGTTGCTCAGAGGAGTACAATAAATGTAGGCAGATGTCTTATGGTCCTGTGATCCCACTTACCTTAAACAACACAAGAAATTAAACAGAAAGCAAGTTAGTATAGCATAAAAATACGTTCTAATTATGTCCCTGTTAGAAAAAGTATTCTCATTACAAAGTATTTTTGCATTCTGAATATTTTTTCTATTTTTGCCTTCCACTTTTTTTAAGTAGTGTAACTTTTTTTTTTTTTTAATGTGAATAGGAACACTTTCAGAAAAAATTCTTTAGAAGAATAAATACATAAAAATCCAGGAGTGTTCCAAATCAATCATGAGTATTTCAGAGATATGACAGCACTGGGGCTTTGTGGAATGCAGCTTATTGATATCAGCTGCATTGCCATGTGAAAAAGCAATATTCACACTTCTGATTTACCTGATGATAATTCAAATGATCTCACTGTAACAGGGTCCTGATCTGTTAAAAACCTATGAAAAACATGAATCAAATACCAGTTATGCTAGTACAAAAGAATTTGATTTCATCTATCATATGGGAGATCAGAATCTTTTAGTCTTAGAATCACATTGAAGTTTACATTATGTCAGTGACCAGAACATCTCAGACCATCTGCAGGCAGATATATTCTGCTAAATCCGGGAACCTGAAAGTCCTTAAACGTATGCAATTGTATAAAAACATGCTTATATTACATTAGGATGCATATGTGATGTTTTATTTATATTCTATACACATTTTGACTATCCAGTTTATTAAGCAAATAAAACAGTGCCTATGGTAGTGCAAATTTTTACAGCTGTGTTTTCTCACTCTGCAAACTAATTTCATATCCATACATCAGCAGCAGCTTATCAGGACCTGAGCCACAGAAACTATGAGTGGACAAAAGACACTTTAAGAAGCTACAAACCAACAACCAGAAAAGCCTTTTAGCTGTAAGTCAGCAGACTTTTATGTCAAGCTTGGCTGACTAATTATTGCTTATAATTTGCATTAGGATTAATTAACTAATTAGAGAGGAATGTCTGAAGGCAAAGTTATGGCTCTGCTTGTCAAGCTGAGGACTTTAATTATTCTGATATTTTTAATTATAATCAGCTGCTGAATGAATATTACATTGTCAGCTACTATAGCTGGAGCTGCAGCGGGCTGGGGAGCTGAAGGAATTGTGGGTTTTGTACCACCACTTCACCTGGAACCATGGAAAGGTAATGCCAACTAGGCAAATATAATAGGAAAGCCTTCTGGCTTCAGCACTCATTAAAAGCCTGTACACAGCACTATGCAAACTGTGGCAGTTCAGGGTTATGTATCCTTTTAAGAGAAAGGGAGCAACTTTTCCTCAGGAGCATTCCTGAGCTTATATTCTTTTTTCATTTTTTTTTTTTTTGTGTAAATGCCTTGTTGAGCCAGAATTGTCTCTTTGTCCCTGGACACACCCAGCTTGATGGATATTGCTTTTGCAAACTTAATGTATAAGGGACGGTAAAGAAAACACAACCCAGACCTGGTACAGATAGAAAACCACTTATTTCTACCCTGATGTCTCTGATATGATTTAGGTGGTTATTTAAGGCATGCTGAACCATCATAGTCCAAGTGCTGGGAACATCAGTATTGAAGTTTGAACCTAAACCAAGTGACAGGATTGTAGTTTTTAACATTTAAAGGCTTAAATTTCAGCAAAGAAACAACCAGAGGAGTTATGGTGAAGTCTGCTCCAGCCTTTAGCTAATCTATTCCCCCAGGTTCCCATTTTAAAAATGTGAGTGTTGAAGCAGAGGCTGTGAGATTGTATCTGTTGAGGAAAGGATTTAGGGAACCCCAAGATGTCCCTATTCCAATCACAGGAGATTTTCAGTGCTGCAAGGAGGAGAAGCCCTATCCATTTCAGAACAGCATCGTTTCTGAGACACAATATATCTGATTTGTTTGCCAAGACTCCTGTGATATCTTGGCTTAAGGGCTTGATCTCACAACCCTGTCAGGAGTAAGTTTGTTCAGCAATTTACTGAGGCCACTCCTCTCCAGAGTCTTTCGATGATAACCATCACCACAGCATATGGACACATCATTATCCTCAACAGATGCAATCTCACAGCCCCTGCATCAATACTCACATTTTGAAAACGGGAACTGGGAAATAGATTAACCAAGGGCTGGAGTAGACTTCACTACAACCCTTCTGAAGAATGCTTTGCTGAAATTTAAGCCCTTAGACATCAAAAGATGAAATCCTGTCACCTGGTTAAGGTGCAAACTTGGGTGCTGATATTTTCAATATTTTCAGCACTTGGACAGTGATGGTTCAGCATGTTTTAAGTAACCTCTTAAATTCTCTGTACTACTTCTAAAATTTTTGTTCTGCTTAATGGTGATGCTTTCCTGTTTTTATTGACTAGGCACATTTGCAGGGCAGTGTAACCTGGCTTTCTTCTGCCAAGAGAACAAGGTCCCAATACGGAACATCAGATGTTTTGGGATGCAATTCATCCACCTGAAGGGATGCAAATATTATTACTTCCTGTTTCTGTAAGCATGAAGTGTGAGATCAAAATTCAAGGTGTTAAACAACCTGATGTGGGTTAAGCTCATATCTTTCAGCCTCTGAGTATTTTGGTTGCTGGGCTATTCAATATCTTCTCTTGGGTGCTTGGGGAAGAGGGAACACAAAATTCACTGAGTATATAGGAAAAAGACTAGAGGAAGGCTAACTCAGGCTGGTAGGAAGGGTGTGCAGCTGAGAAGGGGTCACAGTTCTGAAAAAAAATCCTCCAGATACATGAGTTTGTTACATTAGGCCTTCAGGGATCAGGAAACCATCACAGCTCTGGGACAAGACCCTGGACTACTTCATGCTTCCCTTAACTGAATATAGTGAAAGCAACATTTGAAGTTTCAACAGAACTGAGATTTCAGTATGTTTAGGATTAGGCAGTCCTAAAAAATAAGCAAACTTTGTTAATACCAAGGGATTAAAGACTTTTGGCCAGCAACCTAATTTAGAAAAAACTGAAGGTGAACGAGTCCCCCACTAAATCTCTCTTTGCCAAGTCTTGTCAGTGCCTTCTGTTCAACATGCAGAGAAATGAGTTCCCCAGAGTGTAAGGAGTCTCACCTAAGTTCCAAACATGATACTCATGTGTAGAGCAGTCTCCACTGAATACAGAGGGACCCTAGGAAAATTTCATCCCGGTCTGAGACGGTTCAGTTAGATGGGATGAGCTTAGGTGCACATATAAACCAAATTAAGATTTACAGAACAGTCAATTCTAGTCTGAGACAGTTCAGTTAGATGGGATGCACCTAGATTCACATATAAACCAAATTAAGATTTACAGAACAGTCAATTCTATCAGTTTAACTGCTTGTACTAATTAGTGGGGGTAGGAGTCACCCGACTTAAAATTAACCACACATCCTACCTTCTCCTCACAGACAATGGAAAAATTTCCTTCTATACCTTCCTCATTTCATACTACAGAAAATTCCTGAAAGAGCACAAAAGGATCACACCCAATATTTGTGAAGTGGAACAGGTAAAAAAAAATGTTTTAAATTTTTCAGTTAGGAGATGATTTAAGAGGTGTTAATTGCATCAAATAGAAAATCCCCAAAAGAAAAGATATGTCAGTCTGTAGATGAGATTTAGACAGACACCTCATAGGAAGATTGAAGCTCAAGATCACAAATCATCAGTGACTGTAGAACATCTGAGTTTATTTGTGAATTGTATTTTCAGGGATGTTTTGAACAAAAATCCAATGATGTAATTTCAAATTTTGGATGCAAAATATGTAGAATGCAATGCTGAATCTCAAATGCAGATCCCAAGGTACCATTATAAGTGTTCAGAAGATTAAAGCCTTGAATTGAAGTCCCAGAAAAGGAATTTCTAACACTTCTTAAATCCCAGAGTAAGTATTTATGGACCATATTCTTCAATTAAAAAATCCCACATGTTCCCATGTGTTTGTAAGACCCTGCCTTAAAAACCAGAAAAACTAACAAACAAACAAACACAATAAAAACCAACCCAGGAATTGCTTTGGATGGACATAGAACATGAAGATGAACAAAACCTGCTTTACAAGACTTTTCTTCCTGACTCTATCTATTAAATGGCTTCAAAAGGAGAGGTAAACAAAAAAGTTCTTCCTTGATCACCTTGTGCATGTAACAAAAAAATGATCCCACAAGTAATTATCTATTTTAAGTCCCCAGGGAACAAATGATCATTTCACACTCTTGCTTGACCCAATATTGCTCTCAGTTCTGCCCAGTGAGACTTTTTGGTGAGCACAGCAGTTTTCCAACATTATGCAATTCCCAAAGTGAAGATATTTTGACTGTGCTGTTTTTTGTAACCCTGCATGTTTTGGCAGGGGTCTTGTATGCCCCAGCAAAGAGGGAAGTAGTGAGAGGGGAAACCATGGAAGGTAGATTTCCATGGGATGATGTATCTGTCCTTTAGCTTGTGCTAAGACAATGAAATTCAAGGTTTTTCACACTGTTTGGAAGCTTTGAGTAATCTCTATTGAAGAAAAAACTGCTTATATAGACCTTTCCTCAATAATCATAAACAAAAAAATGTTTTAAAAAATATAAAAAGAAAAATCAAAATTCATAAAGCCAGCAAATGTGTAGCATTTCTATGTGTTTCCTAATTAAAAAAATATATTAGTAACATTTTTGGATCCATGCTCTTCTCTCAACACTATAAAATAATTTTATGTGTGCACTCTGAAGCAGTATATTTCTATTTAGGAAATTAAGGGATAACACCATGCTGGTAAGATATTTACTCAGAGCATACCTCCAAAAAGCAGAATATGTTATAGTCCAAATGTATGCACATGTTTAAAAAGTTAATGTTTTAAGCTTTCTGCCTTCTAGCCAAGTATATCTAATCTAATTAGTGCTTTCCAGCCAAACATGGCCATAAGCAGGCCCAGAGTACTTTGACTGCTCTAAAAGACACTGCTCACCTCAGGCCTTTCCTGCTCCTCAGTCTATCCAAAAATTTTGAATGTACCTTGCAAAATACAACTTAGTTTTGTGAGTTTGTCACTGTTTAACTCTGTATAGCTAGGAGTGAACTCAAAGTGTCCAGACTTAATCTCTTCTCTCCTGTGTGAAATGTCCTGTACTAAGGTGAGTAAAGAGAACATCAGGTGTCCTGTCATGAGAGAAATCCAAAATATTTGGTGCCATCTGTACCCTGGGTTAGTGGGAGGTGTTGCTGCCCATGGCAGGGGTTTGGAACCAGACGCCCTTTGAGGTCCCTTCCAAGCCAAAGTATTCAGTGATGCTGTGAAAAACTCAAAGGTGCACACCAGGCAGTCCTTGAAAACATTTCTGTGGAAAGATTATTATGCAGTAGAAAAAAACAATAAATGAAATGTAGACATTCATGACTTGGAAAAGAAAATGAAGAAATTGTTGGAAAAGGTGGAATTCACCTAATATATGTAAGTAATTGACCCTTTCAGATATCAATTTGTGATGGTGGGTAGCACACCAAGAGTTCCCAAAGACTACACAGGTTGACCTGCCCATAGATCCTTATCTGTGCTGCAAACAAATTCAGATCTTTGGGGTAGGTCTGCTCTTTACCCACAGAATATACTGCTGAGAACTAACTTTTAGTTGGTTCTAAAAGGTGTGGTGAAGTAAATGACTCGTCAAGTGTCCCTTAAATGCACACAGAGTCACAGAATCACAAAAGGAGTGGAAGGGACCACAGTGGCTCATCTGGTTCCTCCTCCCTGCTCAAGCAGGGCCATCCCAGAGCACAGGGATTGTGTCCAGGCAGTTCTGGAATATCTCCAGTGAGAGAGACTCCACTCCCTCTCTGGACAATCTGTTCAGTGCTTGGTCACTGCACAGGGAAGAAGTTCTGCCTCCTGTTCAGGTGGAACTTGCTGGGATCAATCCCTGCCCGTTCCTCTGGTGCCATTGCTGGATCCCCATGGAGCAGAGCCTGGGCCCTGCTCTGAGCCCTCCCTGCTCACAGGGACACCCAGGGATGAGGGCCCCTCTCAGCTGGGGCTCCTCTCGAGGCTGAACAGCCCCAGCCCCCTCAGCCTTTCCTGGGCAGGGAGATGCTCCAGTCCCTCCATCATCTTTGTCACTGGGCACTGCACCCATTCCAGGAGCTCCAGGTCTCTCTTGTATTTGGGAGTTCAGAACTAACTGAAAAAAACCAGTTTTTTTTCCTTCTCTGAGCTTCTCAGAAGCATAAAACATCAATATAGAAAAAGTAAAGGCATCATAGTTGTGCAGCTACAAAGAAAAACATTCTTTGGTAGTTTGAAATTTGTTATATTGACTTTTTCCATAGCTTTGGGAAATAAAAGCAAAATATTTAGTTAAGAGAAACAAAATACTTTGTAGATTTACTTACAAAAGGACTTAGGGGCAAGAGAAGGCCTCCACTATTGTCACTTTTTGTGATCCAGATTGGACTACAGAGAAAAAAACACCTTTTCTATCTAAGAAATAGAAACTAATTGTTTTCAGTGTTTTATGATTTGTGGTGGGGAGAGGGGAGGAGGTGAAAGGGGAGGAGTTATTGATCTACAGAGTTTTTCCTTTTCTTCAGCTGTGAAAAAAGTTTACACAAATCTGTAAATGTATGTACTAAGTGAATAAGATAAAGATCAACAAATAGAACTAATTTCTGCCAAGGGCCAAGGAAAATTATATGGATTCATTCTGGAATCATCAGGAACTTGTTGCCTTGTTGCATTTGATCACTAGAGTCAATGTTCCAGGTGGGTTCCTTCCAGCTCAGGGTATTTTCTGATTCTATGTTTACACAGTTTGAATATTGGTCAATTTTGGGATCCATGTGTTTGTTGTCCAACATAAATTTCAGAATGCTAATTTTTGAATTCTTTCAAGGGTTTTATTTGCCAAGAGGTGATCTATACATCTGAAAAATTAAATAGCAAATCATATCAGGGTTATTGTCCATGAATTTCCCAAGGAGAAGAGCCAGGATAAGAAGAAAAAAACATCAGGGAGGAGGTCAGAAAACAATAGTGGACACAATTTCAACCAAACATAATGAGCCTGGAAATCAGAAAATTTTTATAAGACCTTTCTCTTTCATGAACACCCCCAGTTTAGGGATCCATATAATATTTGTATAAATCATAGCTTCAAAATTAGTGTTTTTCTTCAGCTGGTAATATCTATTCTGAGGCTTTTATTCTGACATCCAAAACTGTGCTTGAATATGTGAAATCAATTAGAAAAACAAAATTATTAATGGATATTATCACTTTTCATTCTTGCTTCCCATTTGATCAGCAGTTGTTAAGACTATCATGTCAGTCCCTACAGGTTCTGGGCACAAATCAGATTTTCTTTTCCTTCTTATTTTGAATCCACTGTGTTTAGTCTTGCTCCATTTGTTTTGGTTTAAATAAGATGAAGAAATAAGAAACATTTTTCAGCCCACAATCTGACAAAAACAGAAATTTATGTAAGTATCAAGGCTACATAGAACAACTTCATTTTTTTATTGGTGTTTTCTGTCCTTTTTTGTTTTCTTTTTCTAACAAGTTGTGTCTTAGCTGACGCTGTTATTCACTGTATTGAAAGCTCTCTATTGTCTGTGGCTGTAATGGATCTTCAAATTTCCTAGAAAGTTTAAAAAAGTGCAAAACATTATTTAAAAAATTAAAAAGTCACATGGATCTATTTTGAATTGAATTCAAAGACATTATATTCTGACAGAATTAAATTATTTGTCTTCAAACACAACAATTGACATGTTTTCAACAAATGATATACATTTCCAAGAGGAATAAAATAAAATTTAAAAAGTTATCTCAATAAAAATTAAGGAAGAGAGGTCTCACTTAGGGAAAAATAAAACTGTAGAATTATAGAATCACAGAATGGTTTGGGGTTGGAAGGATCTTAAAGTCCATCCTGTTCCAGGTCTACTGCCATGGGCAGGGACAACTTCCACTATCCCAGGGTGCTCCAAACCCTGTCCAAACTGGTCTTGAACATTTCCAGGGATCCAGGGGCAGCCACAGCTTCTCTGGGCACCCTGTGCCAGGACCTCCCCACCCTCACAAGGAAAAATTTCCTCTGACATGTACAAGGGGAGCTTTCATGTATCTTTAAAAAGATGGCTAAATATTTTTAATTCTCCAAAAGAAAGAACTCAGTAAAATCAAGAGGACTTTGAGAGATCTCAGTATCTGATTTTTCAGTTTATATCAATTTTATGAGTGAAAGAACCTCACCTTACCAAATGGAGGAAGCTGCAGAATTAACCAATGAACATTCCTTGATCTGTTTCCTGGCAATTTCACAGAATCACAGAATCATTAAGGTTGGACAAGACCTCTGTGGTCATCAAATCCAACCTTTGAAAAGGACATCAGGAGATCCATGTACATAAACAGAGGAGGATCCATTGCAGCCTGGGTTCAAAAATAGTAAATTATCACAAATTTTGTTGTGGTTACTAGACTGGGTGATACTAAGGGAAAAGAAGAAATCCAGATGTGTCCAGGGATAGAAAACAGACAAGTGAGAAGGGGCTAATGTGCAAGTCAAGGGTATAAATTTGTTTCCACAGGTACCCTGGGGTCACCACACCGATCTTCCCCTGGTACTTTGATTCACTCACATCAGGTAATCACCACCTCCTTCTCACCAGGGTGCTTATTTTCCATTGCTAATGGGGGCCACTAATTGCAGTATTCTCACAACTTCAGTGTGGTGCTGTCAAACAGCTCCAGTGAGAAAGCCAAGGGGAGCCTGCAGGCAATGCCATCCTCACAATGAGTCTCTCCCACCACCAGCCACTCTGGCATTCTTACATCCCTAAAAATTAAAACCTACAAAATTAATCATTTCCCTTAGATAGCTAGATAAATCCTTGCCTGTAAGATCTGTGTGCTGGGGGTGTTCCTTAATGCCATATAAATGCTTAGCCATGGGCTTGCCTGGGTAATCACGCCTAAACTCTGCCCTGGAGGCAGCCATCCCTGGCACTGATGAGCCACTGGAAGGAACATATTGCATGTTTAGATTAAATATAACTTGCAGACCTTTTCCCTGGAATTATCTGCTCTAAGAGGATCTGTTTGGGTCTGTTTCTGTTTTATTCAAACTGAAAAGTGAGATCTGTTATCCACCATAGGTGTTGTTATATCAAATGGACCTTTGGTATCAAAAAAAGAAATTAGATTTCTAGCTTTGGTAATTATAAACCTTTTCCAAAAAAATTTTGAGCCAACTCACATACCTTAGGCTGTATAATGAATTATATTTTGTGGTGTGCTGGCAAGGACCTTGGGATATTTTTCACCTTCTTTTATTGCACTGAAAAAAACATCAGGCAGACATTTGCTGCACAAAAGATTTCCTGGGTAGGGATATTGGGGGGCTATTAATTCCTCTCATCTTCAAAGGTACTTCCAATGCATTTTGATTTTCTTTTAGGAAAGTGCAACTAAACAAGAGAGAACATATTTTCCGTGACTTTTGCCCTGGATTCTATCCTATAAGATATCTATATAGGATATGGAATATCCATTAAAGAACTAATTTTATATTTTCCCCTCTTCAAGCATTCGATACAAAGGAAACCCTTAAAAATTCTCTCATATTCTTTGCCCAGATGAAAATTCCCCACACTTTTGTCCATGTAAACACAGAATTAGTCTCCTGCAAGTTTAGGTGGTGGCAGTTCCTGAACACAGTCATATTTTGCAGATAACAGGATTAGCTTGGATGTGGGTAATAAGTTGGTGAATCTCCCCCTGGCCATTTCTCAACACTGTGAGAGCACTAATCCTTTATGCTTTGATGTCTTCTAGTTTTCCATCAGGTGCAGCTCGGCACTTTTGTCCTGGGGCAGTCAGCGCTCTTATAAGATCTCATAGTGTCCTCATTAGCTGCGCCTATTTACCCAGCCAGCCTGTTGAACCCAATTTATAGTTTATGTGATTAATTCCCAAAGTACAGTAAACCCTAGCTTTAAGGCTCTCTATTATATGACTGCATCTCATATAAGGGCAAACACTAGCTACTGCTCTTTTGTTATATGGCTTCACTATATATATAAAACTGCAATAATTTTGCTCTCAACTACACTTTAAACGTCATTATATGTATGTTCTTCCAGACATACAGCCTATAAAAATGTTGCAAGTTGGATCATAAACAAACATTCATGCACAAGAGTAATTTTTGGTTGTTCTCTGGTTTTGTTTTAAAAATCTATGTCTTTACCGTTTTCTATTAAAATTATTGATATTGTTGAATAAGTCCCATAATTTAGAACTGTTTACCCATGGAATTGTAGGTGACAAAGGCTTAGCAGTCAAAGTAGTAGCCTATAACCACTGGCACAGTTTTTTTTCTTAAACATGCGGGGTTTGTAGATAAAAGACTTACGTTGTGAATTTTTATGCAGTCATTTAAGTCAACTGATGACATCTGTCAGCTCTGCTGTATTTCCTCCTATTGGGATATGAACTATGTGAGTTGGATCTCTGGTAATTTGCATGTGAAAGAACATTGTAGCTTTTTTAAAAATAGATGCTCATTTCTAGCTCTGTCTCCTCATGGGTTCATAGGGAGAGGCATCCTGCAGGTCCTTTTTTAACATTTTTCCAGCCTCTAGTTTCAAAAAAATCCCCACTGCTCCACAGAAGTCTCAGTTACACTGGATGATCCCCATCACAGAAGCAAAACACAAAAACAGAGCATTTCAAAGTATTTTGGCTAAGACACTCTAAGTGCTGAGCAGGGAGGAAAAGAGAAAAGCTCTTTTGAAGGGGAGCATTCAGTGGGAGCACAGGTAACCAAAGTTATTTGTTTAAACAAAGAGATCCAACTTGACGTATGAAGACCACATCAGAAAAAGTTATGACACCTACCAAAAAATACTGCAAATATCAGAAGTCCAAATTGTTATTTTAAAACCCTTTGCACAACTGGAAAACATCTATGTCTGGCCACTGGAAAGATAATTTTGATTTTAAATGAGGTTTGCTTTGTTTGGTAGTCTTATTCTTGTCTGAAAACTGGCCTGAGATTCCAACTGGCCACAAAATATCCTTCTTTCCTGGAAACCCCAGGGAAGGTAGGCTGGAGATCTGTGACCTTCCCTTAAGCTACTTAATCAATACATCTTGAACTTGACCTGGGGTAATGAACCCCCTGGCAGGGCAAGAGAATTATTTAAACCTGAAGCCCTTTTGGCCATTGGTATTTCCAATGAGACCAATCTACACTGATGCTTACCTACAAAAATCTGGTCTGGGACATCCAACATGGGTATGCTCCAGAGATTTATATGTATAAAGAATCTGATGACTAATATTTATTTATACATAGTAATTAGGTGCAAATAAATATATATATATATTTATAGGTAGAACAAACCAAAACAAGAGATGCTAAGGCATTTCATAGGAATATAAATGCTTTATGCCTCACTCTTCCTAATTCACTTTGTTTCTGCAGAAGTAGCAGAGGGAATTCCCTTTGACTGAGCATTATGCCCAAGATGGAAATGTTTGGCCATGAGAAGTTTTCACAGAAAAAGAATTGATCAGTGTTCTGGCATATAAGTGAGGCAATTCCTGGTTTTTTTTTTTTTTTCATTTAACTTGATTTAAGCTTTATTGAGCATAAATTTAAGCTTCTTTCAACAGAAACTTTTGATGCAAATGACATTTTCAGGTCTTGGGCAGATGTCTTGGACATGGCCATGCACGATGGGACAGCAGCATGTGCTGAATGTTTCAGCTGCTCCTGCTCATTCAGCCTGCCATGCCCTAAAAGCTTTTGACCCATAGATTGCTTGTATGCATTTATTTCTGCACAGAGAGTTTTGGAGAGGATCTGTTTCTTCTTGAAATCTTTGCAACCTTTTTTTTTTTTAAATGTAGAAAAACAGTTTCACTTAATTGTATTTATGTATATAATTTTTATAATTAATTCTATATAGATTTAATCCTCTATATAAATGACAAATATATTTGAAACATTTTATATATTTATAACTTTATAGGATTAGGCAGCATACATCATTAAAGAACAAAGTCTTCTATTAACATTTTGAACAATTAGGAATAAAACAATGTGAATTCAGGTCCCAGCTTCTCTGGCAGTAAGATGATACAGGTTAGTTTTTATTGTCCTAGTGACCTTATGCTAAGAAATTTATTTTTCCTTTATTGAGTAGAAATGCTTTATAGGACATAGGCAGGAAACTGTGACACTTGAGCTGTCTCAGTGTACATTAAGCTACTTTTTTGAGATACTGAATAATTGCCACTCAGAAATTGTGTACACCAGCAGTTCTGAAGTTCAAAAGCTGACCTATCCAGCACTGCACAATAAGCATGTTTTCCTTCCTCCACTAATGTTGAGTTCTGCATTGACTACTCTGAAAGATACATCATGTCTTGGAATATATTCAGCAAAATTAATAAGTCCAATAAAAGAAGCAGATAACCTTATCAGTATTTCCTTGTGTCGGATCGTAGACTGAGGAAATGAGCATTTGTATGAGCTTTTATAAAACTCTGTTTCTTCAGTAATATTGCTGAGTATATAATGGGAAATGAAAAAGGGAGATTGCATATGTAATGGAAATTTTCTGATTTGTATTCAAAATGCATGTTCACAGATACTTTGTAATATTTACCAGTTCTAGTGAGCAGCACCTTGTTTCTCAATACTCTGTAAAAAATGACCCACTATGAGTTTTCAGTAAATCAATGATCCATAAATAAGAAAAATGTTGCAGGGTTTTTTGCAAAAGTTTCATCTGAGATTTTCAAGAATATGTAATAAATTTCAGGTTTTAAATATTTACCTAGGTATCATAGGGAGTGATTTATTTCTTTTTACAGCAAGTGTCCTGCTGGCCCTGGTGATGTCAAAAAGTTCCCCCTGTGGGAATGGTGTCAAAGCACTGGTATGAAAAAATTATGTATTATTGCAATAAAATTCCTTGTAATCTTAGTACTGCAGGTGGTATGAGTAGAAAATTTAATACAAACGGCAGCAAAGATTATTGGTACAATAATAACAAAAGAAGAAAAGTGTTTAATATGTTTAGGATGGTTTTCACCCAATGATCTCTTGGGGCTTTATAAAGGAATTAGGATGACAATGCCACTACCCCAAAAAACAAAAGTAGCAGCACCATTCCAGAGCACAAGATGAATTGTTTGGAACCAAGAATCAGGACAGAATTCTCCTGTCTGTATGTCCCATTCTATTGCAGATTGCACCAATAAAGCTGAGACATTAAACTAATGGTTAACTTTTATTTCTTTGTGGGGAAAATCCTCATGATAGCTTGCTCTTGGAAAATATATTCTTGCTACTATTTTTCATGTCCTTCCTGAAAATTTAGGATTCTGGTATAAGTACTGGATCTCATGGTCTTCCTTGAATTGTAGTGTGTGATCTGTGCTCGCTTCTAATGATGACTGAAAATCTACTAAAAATCAGCTCTTACTGTCAAAGAGTAACCAAGCAGACTGTACTATTACTGTATTTATTGTCTGGAGGCAGTCTGTGCACAATCACAGCACCATGGAGGATCCTGAGCTGGAAGGAACCAACAAGAATCATCAAGTTCAACTCCTGGCCCTGCACAGGCAAACTCCAAGAATCCCACCATGTGACAACAGTCCTTTTCTTCAAAGCAAAAGGCAGATCCTCCCCTTCTGAATCCACAAGGCAACTTCTATATACATCTTCAATCTTTATTTAAGGAAACAATGTATATTCTCTTCCTTTCTTCTTTTATTTCTCCTTTTTTTCTGGATTATTTTTCATCTATTGAAACTAACATTGTCTTTGTTTAGTGGTCAAGGTCTTAAGTTAATGATGATAAATTGAGACTTTACCAGTTCTAATTATTAGGGGTCAAAAACATTCTTTGGTCCATAACCCTTAGTTATGAAATATATTTTGAAAGCCCATCTGGATCTATTTGCACATTCTAACAAGTTTCAAAAGCCTCAGCTGTTCCAGGACAATCTCCATTTCAAATCTCTCCAAAGCAATTCCCTTTGTTTATGGCCTGCATGTCCTTACAGCCAGTGAAAGGGATGATGTAATGTTCTCCAAGTCACGCCTCTTCCGTTTTCCCACCTTCTTGCTCTTACGAGGAAAATCATATTAAAAAATCCTCATGGCTTTCTATGTCACTTTAGACCCAGATCCTATCAGCTTAATTTGCTCAGGGAATGTTCACTATGTCCATTGGTTCAGGCAGGTGCTATTCCCTATGCTCAGATTACATGTCTGGACTTTTTTCCCTATCAGTGGAAACCCATAGGTACATCCACAAAAGAACATTTAATTTTTATGACTAAGTAGACTGTGAATATGCACAGACAAGTACACTTCTACTCGGCAGAAAGCCTGTTTCATGGGATTACTGAGGAGGTAAGAGTTTATACAATATATATAAAAAAAAGTTATAGAATTTGGTCAGGGTATAAGTAATATCCAATAATTTCCCAAAGTATTTCATATATGTATTTCTTACTTTTATCTGTTTACTTCCCCAGGGCAAATATATTGTGACTATTCCAGTTTGCATTATCCCTGACAACGTGCAGGAGGATAAAAAGGATGGAGCTTTGCATCCCTTGCACATGTGTGTTGTGGTCAGCCCAAGCCATGCTAAAAGAATTCTGAGCTGTCTCATCATACACATAGACACAAACTAATATGATGGAATGCAGAGAGAGAAGCTGACAGGGAAATGGAAATGGAAGGCTCTAAAAATATTTCAGTGCACTGAGATGGCTTTGGGAGGACAGTAGGAATGAATTGAGCAGTGTGTGTTGAAAGTGACAGCTCCACTGCTGTTAGAAGCAGTATCAGCTCATGCAGCATCAGCCACCTTTCAGTCATCTTCATGATACCCATTTGATTAATTTTGTTCCTAGAGGGTGGATGGATAATCTGTCCTATCCATTGTGGGCAGTTCTTATAAATGCTTTTAGCAGTTTCTCTGTGACTCATAATATGTAGAATAACAACAAATTTCTATTCAAATTTCTGTTTAGATTTTGGTTTAAAAGTGATCTATGTAAAATTAAAGAATCACTGTTTACAATTTTGGTAGAATCAGCAGGACCACCCTGTCTTTTCCCACCAAGCTGCTTTCCCAGCATTCCCCAATCTGTACTGGTGTATGGAGTTAATCCTTTATGTTCCAAGGATTTGAAATTTTCCTTTCCTGAATTCCAGGAGATCACCATTGATCCATTTCTTCAGCTTGTTGAAGTCCCTCTGAACGGCAGCACGACCACTTTGCCTATCAACTACACCTTGCAATTTTGTACCATTTGCAGACTTGCATCTATTCATCATCTTGGCCACTAAAAATGATTTACAGCATTGGCCCAGCAGTGACCCCTGGGTACTGTCACAGGCCTCCTCCTGGACTTTGTGCTGCCAGTCATAACCCCCCTTGTGGCTGGGAGACCAGCTCGCCTTCAATCCACCTCACAGTCCACTTATCTGTTTCATTCTTCATCTGCTTGCCTATGGTGGTTATGTCAGGCAACATGAAAAGCTTTTTAAAATGAGCAATACCCACTGCTCCCTCCTTGTCTTGTTAATTTGAGTGCAGAAAGCTATCCAGTTGAGGAGGAATGTTTTTCCCTTCCTAAGTCTGTGTTCCCTTATTGCCTCCTTATCCTTCATACGTTTGCAAGAGGTTTCCAGGATGAGTTGTTCCATCACCCTTGCAGGCTGATCAATCTGTACTTTTCTGGATCCTTATTCAGGCCCTTTCTGGAAGATAAGAGTGAGATTTGCTCTTTTCCAGTCCTCAGGGATCAGTCAATGGCCACAGCCTTTTAAAGGTGTGAGAATGACCACCCATCTGCCTCAATACTCCTTGGACATCTTACCAGGTCTTCTGGGCTTGAATATATCCACTTGTATACAAATTTCCTATGCTGGTTCTCATCCACTGATGGTCAGTCTTCCTTGCTCCAGATTTTCCCTTTGTGTTTTGAGACTGCTGAAGGCAAATCTTACCAGGAAAAATCAAGGAAAATGTATTTGTTTCCCAGCTTTTTCTGTGTCATCTGTCACCAGATCCCCTGCCCCATTCAGCACCAAATGCACATTTTTCAGTTTTCCTTCCCACAGAAGCCTTTCCTGTTGACCTTCATGTGTTTAGTGAATCAACTTCCATGTGAATTCCTAACCCTGATCCCTGGGTGCTCAGACAGAGTCATTATATTCCTCCTCGGTACCCACATATGCAAACTGATGACAACTATCATTTGTACCCTTCTATTTTACTTATTTTCATAAATTCAGACCATATCAAGTCTATGAATATGAAACATTGTTTTTATCATGATTTATTAGGATACTGACGTCATAAGCAGCCCTGGGCAAGAACTGGATATTTTGCTTTACACAGTTAGTTCTTTTTGGTTCTTCCAAAATGGTTTTTCTATTAAGTGAAACTGTAAAAAATAATGTTATGAGGACATCAAAAAAAAAAGCTATCATGGAAAAATTCTTTTATTTTGTCTTTCCTAAACTTAATATCCTTCCCCACAACATTGCTTGTTTTCTAGAAAGCAATCTCAAATAAGAGGATGGATATATTCTATTCTGAGATTAGGGGAAAAAAATCAATGAAATTGACAGTTTGAAAAAAGTCTTAATTTTTGATGATAATGGAATTGTCTTTTTAATGTATATATATAACCAATTTCCAACCTGCAGTAAAAAATGACTTAAGAAGAAAGCCAAAGACTATAATAACTGTGTCCCAAACCATAATTTAACTAACAGCAGCAGACTCTTCTTCATGTCCTAATAAGCTTCTCTTTCTTTCATGAACATTTCAGTCCCTTTGAAGAAAATTAACAGTACAATACAAAAGCACAATGCAATAATTTACTTCCATATGCACACCTGTATAGCTATATAGTGGTATAAGTTTGCCAGGAACTGGAGGTATAAATATAGATGTGGGTATAAGTGTAGTCTTTTCTTATTGAAAAATAAGGCATTTTTTGCAAAGTACAAAATCATTGTCCTCTAACCTAATTCCTGGAATACTGTAGAACGTAATAGACACGGTCTGTGCCTGAAGGGAGAATTTCTTTTCATCCCAACTTTCCACATCTTCCTAGGGCATGTCGTCTTCCACCTCAGAAACTTTGCCTGACTTTTCCAGTTTTCTCCTCCACATTCAGGCTTAATCCATTTTTCTTCTGCTCTACCCCCCTATGGCACTTCTGCTTCCATCGCAGACGTTCATAAGTCACAGTCTTTAAGCAACTCTTTTTCTCAGCCATGCCCATGCAGCTGACATGTCCTGCTTGGGGGAGTATTTCCTTCCTGCATGCTTTATAACACACTTTCAGTGATTTTGCCATTTTACAGCCTTTTGCCAAGTGCTCTGTCTTTTCCAGTTCCATTGCTTGCACCATTTGTCAGAGTGGTTCAAAACAAAGAAAGGACTTTTGGGGCCATCTCAGATCATAATTATGGCACCAAGAGAGACTGCTTCCTTCTTCTTCCTGGTTCAAGCTTAATTTCATCTTTAATGAAAGATGAATCAGAAGAAAAGGTGTATCTTTTGACATTTGTGTTTATTGAATTGTCCTACTGATTTCAGTTTAAGAATTCCATGAACTATTTTCTAGAGAAGGATACCAGAACACCCCTGGAAAAAAATGCAGTAAATGGGAGACAAAAACTGTGGAGTAGTTGGTGTTATAGGCCACATTCATGTACAAAAATAAAGATCCAGTCATTAAAAGGTCACTATAAAAAAGGAATGGAATGGAATGGAATAGAATGGAATGGAATGGAATGGAAT
>NC_031770.1:109104061-109149061 GCF_001522545.3 Parus major
AGAATAGAATAGAATAGAATAGAATAGAATAGAATAGAATAGAATAGAATAGAATAGAATAGAATAGAATAGAATAGAATAGAATAGAATAGTCCAGTTGGACTATTGGCAATCTAGTCAACCATTCATGTGTTGTTTCCTGGCCTTTTCTGGTCTCATTTTGAATTCAGTTTTTGGAAACATCAAGACAGCAACTTTTATTTCTGCAATATTATTATGCCCTGATAGGTCACACCAAGATGAAAGTGTATCCTACTTTTAGCTTCCTCTTGCTAGTCATCCTGTGGTATCTTGTCAGTGCTATTTGTAAATCTCAAAACATCTATACATCTTATTTGATAAAGTACCAGATATGGTGCTTTTCTTGCCTGTACATCAATAGATTAATGTATTTTGTCTTGAAAATGTATTTTGTGTTGAAAATACACCCATGGAAAGTACAGATGAAGCTGATCTAAGATGCTAATGGCCTTGCCTGTCTGTGTACAGGTACCTGAAGAAACCAATCTCAGGGATATGAGTCAATCTCTTTAGAAAGGCCTGTGGAGGTAGAGCTTTGTTTTTCTTTCTAAGCTCCACAACCAGCTGCTCCTAAACTCACTGCAGAACGTCCCAGAGAACAGGTTCACTTAAGTTCCCTTTTATGGCTGAACCTATGCTGACCTCTTCCTTTGCATTTCAGAGCTGAACACAAGTTCCAAAGACCACTTTAGCCAGTGTGGACAGGCTAAAAGTGTAGCATTTCTCCCAGGTAACAAATGACAGGATAACAGGAAATGCCCTCAAGTTGCACCAGGGGAAGTTTAGGTTTAGGTTTGATATTAGGGAAAATTTCTTCACTCAAAGGGTTGTCCAACCCTGGCACAGGGTACTCATGCAAGTAGAGGAGTAGCCACCCCATGGAATTTGAAAGACATGAGGATGTTGCACTTGGGGATGTGGGTTAGTGGTGAATATTTCGATATTTAACATTGCTGAAGTTCATTCATGTTTCCAGACCATAAACTAAATTGTTTCACTACAGTAGTTTGCTCAGGAGACCCCCAACGGCAGAAGGGTTGGAACTAAATTATCTTTAAGGTCCCTTCCAACCCAAAGCATTCTGTAATTCAAGGAAAATGCAAGGTAAAAGTTCAGTTGATGTCTTGAAGCTGCTTTTGACACTGTACCCTCAAGAATATGACTTTCCATCATCAAATATGAGCAAAAAATGGTGAAGGAACCATCAGCCAATGTTTATGCAATTCTTTGAAGCTGGAAAATGCTTCTCCATGCTTTTTCCCTTACTTTTTTTTTCCCTCCCCAAATACTGGCAGGCATTAAATAGGACATTTTTACCCAAAGCGCTGTTTTAGCCTTTTATTTTACACAGCTAAATTAGAAATTTTGTTCCATTCTCTAAAACATAATAATTAAAAGAATAAAAGTGTCTGATTTGATTCCTAATATGCAGTGAAAGCTTAAGCTAGCTAATAATTGCTAATATACTACTTAGAGCTTCCTCTGACTCACAGCCAACTGCACAGGGCAAGTCAAAACAACCTTGGATAAATAATTAAAGCATTTAAAGATGTTAGGCTTATATTTTGATCCTAATCTTTAGCTAGTATAAATCTGCCCATCTCAATGGAGTGAGTGGAGCTGCAGAAACTGAAGATTGAGTCTTATTTTAGAGACTTCCCTAGGTCATAAGCTAGTGCAGTTTGTATTTATTGATATTTCTACTTCCAGTTATTCATTTCTCATAACTTCCAGTTATTCATTCTATGAATAATAATTTCTGAAGCATTTTTCAAATAGGATTAAATGTAGATTATTATCCTTTAGTTTTTATATAGAGGCAAGTTCAAGTAGCACTGGAATAGATATAATTGTATTTTTAGACATGGATTGCTCTCATATAACTTTGTCTGTCTGATAGACCAACATCCAGATCTGAGCCACACCCTGGGTTCCTTTTAGGATCAGTGGTGCTGAAAAGATGCTCCAAAGATTTAGCTCACCTTTCTCCTGGCAAACATCTGAAATATCTCAGACAATTGGAGCTCTAGAAGCACCAGTTCCTGACTGCTGACTATTAATTAGAGAACATAGCTAATTTACATATTATTGTCTATTTTATTTTCTCTTAATAAAGGAGAGATGACCTTTTTGCCATTGAACAAACTTGTCACTAAAGTGCACTTGGCTTTACACAGGGCCTTTGCACAAAATGGTGTAGCTTAAAGGAAACTTCACAGTTCACCAGAACAGACACAAAGGATGCAAAACTCTTCTCTGTGGCAGTAAATTCCTTTGACTACTCAACAGGAATGTTGCAACTTCCACCTTCTTCTCTTCGCTTGCCTTCTTCCAAAGTTATGTTTTCCTGTGTTTTGCCAAAATTAACATAGTTTGTCCACATTTATCAGGTATCTTGAATACCATTGAGGATTTCCTTAGCTCTGCTATAAGAATCTGTAGGGGCAGTGGTCAAGTGGGTGGGTTATGGACCATTCTAGGACCAATGACAGCATCATTCCGTTATCTCACAACTTTATCCTCATTGTCAGGATCACAGCAGTCTGGGAATGGCCAGAGAATGGCCAGGACTCCCTGTTTTGCTTTGCCTTCAGGTCTTGATTAGCCTTTATTATTACTACCCTGGGGAAAGACACAATGGATAAATGCCACTCATAGGAGTGACCTTTTGGAAATCCCCACCATTTGAGTAGAAGCAGGATCAGGAAATTCAGATCTCCAGAGGTTTTTAATCTTCACCTTCCCTGTGCTGCCAGAAAACACCCAAATCTTACAGAGGCAACATTCAGTTTTTCCTGAAGTCCTCTCAGTGTTTGAGCTACTTGTGCTCTGACAGCCTTAAGGGGAATGTATCAGCTGCCAAATGGAGATGGTTCTGCTGTAGGGCTTCAGGGCTCCACATACTCCTGTTGCTTAAATTGTGGCCTATGAGGAGCATTCAGAGCAAAAATAAAATGAGATAGGGCTGCTACATTACTGGAAAGTTGAGGTTGCCTTGAGATAATGGGTTTTGGGGTCAGAGCAATGGGGTTTTTTGGCAATGAGCATTCTTCATTCAGCACTTTGTACCTTTGTTATATAAAAGACACAAAATCAAAGGAGTTTAGGAATGAGGTCAATATAATTTGATCAATATAAATGCAAGTTTAACCAGAACACAGTGAACCTTTTGCACTAGTTATGGTGATCAAGATTATAACATTTAGGGATAATCAAAATGGCAAATCTTTTTTTTTTTTGAGCAAACACATATTTCACCCCTCCCAGATATCTCAGTTCCACTGTCCACCTAAACACAGGGATTGCACCATTTTTGAATAGTTCTTGTCAGGAGGGATAACCAGTGTTATGTGAGGTAGATCCAAATCAGAAAACAGAGTTGTATCTACTCTGGCATGACTTAAATTCATCTCTGCTGCAGATACAGCATTGAGAGGGTATAATGGGGAGATTATACTCACATTTAGCAATTCCTGTGAAGGCAATTCCATCCACTCATCCTTAGTAAAGATCCTTAATAAGACCTCAGAGACATTAAATGTCAATCTTCTCCAAGCAGAATTGAAAACACAAAGGTTCTGAAATTTTCAGAATTCCAGACCCAGGAGTCTACATTTTGTGAAAAGCTCTGAAACCTGGTGTTCTTTCCCTCACATCTCAGTGTCTGTGACCTTACTACGTTTGTATTACATATGTACATATGTACTACTACCTGAATTATGTTAGCAGTCAGAACTAGACACTGATCCACAGAATCATAAAATCATAGAATGGATTGGGATGGAAGGGACCTTAGAGTTTATCTGGTTCCAACCCCTGCCATAGACAGAGACAAATGGAATTCTGTGTTTCTCTATATAAGTACCAGCTGTATAAGCTTCCATTAAAGCCAAGAGATCTCACTGATATTTAAACCAAAGATGAACAGAAAGTGGTTCTACTGTTAAGCAAACTTTTCAATTTGGACAACCCAATCTCTGCTTCTGGACTCAAAATGTTGCACTGGTGGGATTTCCACTGAGTATTGTTCAAGTTTATAGACACCTATGAGGGGCACAATGCCCTTGTCTGAACATTGGGATCTACTGCTATTTTAGATGAGGATAATGGCAATGAAATGGCCTGGCAGCTGCAGCACAGGTAAGAATATCCCAATAGCACTGAACATTGATTAAGCATCTGAGTCATAGGTCTGAGTCATGGTCAGAGTCATGTTTGGGGGCAGTCAAGCTGTAGATGAATTCCATTCCTCCCATTGTGACTTTAACCTCTCAGAGAAGATCCCCAGTGAACGTTACCTGCAAGGAAAAGGCAGAAAGAAGAGGGGGAAAATTGTCTGAAGTAAAGACTAATGAAGGAATATTAACAGTATTCAAACACTTAGATATCAGAGATAAAGAAGAAAAAGTGTTCATTATATTCAGTGAGTATGGAAGAAGAAATTCTGAACAAAAACTTCAGTAAGGACACCTCTCTAATGAAATGGATCATTGCAAAAACAGCACATGGAAAGGCTGCAGTGTGTCCCTGCCTGGAAGCTTTGGTGAACAGGTAGAGGACATGGACTGGGTTTCCTCCTGAGGTCTCTTCCAGCCCCACTTCTAATGATCCTATGGCTGTATTTCTCCGTGCTGGGGAATTGGAAAATGATCTCTGTGGGTGGAAATGGACTTACCCCCATCACACAGGCCTCCTGACACTGCCAAGAGAATTTTAAATGAGGAGCTAGACAGTCTGTAGCTCTTTAATAGGGCTTTGCTGCCAAGGGGCCCAACATATTTCCCATAATGAGGCAAGGGTAGGAGGAGAGAAGAGGGAAATTCCTCCATTCTTTATATTTCCATAGTATTTTGTAATTAATTTGATGCTTTTACGGAAAATTAATTGGTTTTTGATAATGAAATAGAGAGAACTAACCAGACACTGGCAAATTAAAAAAAAAAATTAAAAAATCACAGCCTAATGGGCCCCCACGTCAGACTGATAATGCTGTCTCCCTCAGGTGCTTAAGGGAAAAATAGCCCAAGAGGAGACACTGTGAAAGTCCTTGTCAGCTGAAGGGTTAATCTGCCTTCCTTCCCCACTCCCCTGTTCCCTCACAACTAAAGCTAAGCAGATTAATTAAAACTTAAAAGGATTCTGATTTAGTTACAAGTAAGAAAGTGAAGTGCTGCAGCCTCGTGCCTATAATTCACCATTGCAGAGTAACACTTGGACAGGACGAGCTGTAATTACCTCATGATGTACTGTGTTCCCTGCAATTCCTCACAAAAAACTCCCATTTAGGTATTTCCCTGCCTTACCTCCTCTTGCCTCTCCACTCTCCCTGGCTGAAGGCATTTACAAGTGGTAAATATTAATTGCTAGGGAGATGACAGCTGTGGGTCAAGCAGGGGCTGATGGATTGGCTCCATAAATCCAACAGGTATCTTCTCCACTTCATCTGTCATCCCCTGGTGAAACAGAAAGCCATTCTAGAATATTTCTGCTTAATATTTCATTTTTTTCTCAATATATTACCAGAAGAAAAGCAACAAGAGGAGGAAAGAAAGAGAATCACAGCCATGTGTATCTTCCCATTCCCCACAAAGTACTATGAAGTTATTAATTTTCCATACATTGCAGCTAAATTCACACATCATTTACTATAGGAAATAACCAGTAATTTTCTGCTGTCAGATCTGTAAGCCACCAAGCCCACAGATTCTAAATGCAATTCATCCTTTGTGGAGTTCCACACAGGCCAGGCTGGACAGGGAGTAGAGGAACCTGGTCTAGTGAAAGGTGTCCTTGCCCATGGCAGTGGATTGGAATCTTCAAAGTCTCTTCCAACCCAAACCATTCTGAAATTCCAGGATTCTATGAGATCTGCTAAATATACTATTCAACTATTTGAATGTCCTTAAAAACATGAGAATGAAAGTACTCATGAGTTAGTTATTTGCACAGAAGTGATTTACCACCTATGAAGATGTTCCACATCCACACACCTTGTGAATTCTTCCATGGATGGTGATCCATCACTTTCCTGGACAGCCTTTTCCAAAACCTGACTGCTCTTTCAGTGAAGAAATTTTGCTTAATAGCCAATCTAAACCTCTCCAGTGCAACTTGAGGCATTTTCCTCTTGTCCCATCACTTGTTAGCTGAGAGATTGAGCCCCACAGGGTTCCAGCCTCCTTTCAGGGGGCAGTAGATGAAGACATCCATAAAACGAACTGGACAGATCTGTCCAGTGGGATGGAATATGCTGCCCTTCCATTTTGAGAAGGTAGAAGTTTGATGGGGAGACAATGTTGAAGATGTCCATCTAGAGACCTTGAGGCAGCTTTATTTCACGGAATACTCTGAGCTGGAATGGACCCACAGGCACCACAGGAGCCCAACTCCTGACCTTGCACAGGGCACAGCAAGAATCCCACTGTGTGCCTGAGAGTATTGACCAAATGGTTCTTGAACTCTGCCCAGTCTGTTTTACTTAAGTGGAGAAAACATTCACAGAGGATGTGTGGTGGTCAAAACCTGCAAAAGAAGGAAAGATAAATAGATAAATAGATAAATAGATAAATAAATAAATATCAGGCCATCTGGAGTCCTGATACCTTTTTTGACTATCAAGGAGAGTTAGGCATTTGTCTGTAAATCTCTCAAAGCACTCGGTTCAGATTCCAGTGCCATTTGATATGCAGAGATTCAAGCAAGGATCCAGAGGTGGTAACATCCCCCAGAAGTGCTGAGTTAGATCTAGCTGGCCCCTGCAGATGTTCAGGATACCTTTGGCTTCTCAAATTACACTTGGTGTATCCGTGAGACACCTGAACTGAGCCTCCAGCGCTTGTCAGTGACCAAAAGACCTTTGTAAATCAACTCAGGCTGCATAATTCAGGGATGAAGGGATGGGCTGGAGCAGCACATTCCCTCACTGACAGTTTAAGGTGGATTCAGAGGTTTTGACTCATGGCATGACTTTGATTTTCAGTGATAAATTAAAAAGAAAAAGCTTTTCAACAAAAGGTTTTTTGGGATGAATCAGGAGACAACAAAATTAGAAAATACAAATGTTTCAAATCTCATGTCTGGGATCATGTGGAGATTGTGTGTATGAGAACAGAGGTGTATAAACTCTTAATAAAGTTTATTCTACAGGTCTGTAGATTTGCTTAATCAACCTTAATGCTTATTTACTGTACTCCAGTTCCTATGTGCTGGTGGTGGGTCCTTCTCAATTCCTTTTTTATCAACTACCAATCCAAAATTCACTGTTTATGAGACCAGTCATTTATTTCCCCTTTTCAATAGTTTTGTAAGGTACATTTGTGAAGTAGATTTGGTGTTCAGTTTAATCTTTTTATCTTCAAATTTTCTTCCTATAGAAATCTTATGATTTCTAGATTTCTAGACCTTGTGATTTCTAGATTTCTTTATAGTCATAGAATTTACACCACTGGAATATCAGAGTTTATACTTACATCTCTAAACAATAATAAAAAGGAAAACTAAAAAATCTGGTGCATATGTTCAGCTTTTATAGTATAATTTCTGTCAATTACAAGGGCAACATTCCCACATTTAAAGTTGACTCTGATTAATATTTGGGAAAATGCATCTGGTTTGGTACTCTTATAAAAAATTAGGAACACTTTTTGCAGCAGTTTATAAGGTTCTGAACTTTGTTGAGGAATGGCCCTGCTGTCAAGACAATGTCTTTTTTCCAATATCATAAATGTTACTTAGATTTGCTTGATTTTTATATAATTGAGAGATTTATTTCATGTCAGAGTTCAAGAAGTCATTAACAGCATTGGGGTGCAACTGCCTATAACTGGGCAGCTTTTGTTCAGTTCAAACCAAAACAAATGTAATTTAAATTATTTTTTAAACCTTGAATCAGTTTTAGGTCCCTGATATCTCGTAAATGGCCCTTTTTTTTGTAGTTGGGTTGTTTTTTTTCTTTTTTTTCTTTTTTTATGTTTTCTTTTTTGTTTTGGTTTGGTTTTGCTTTGTGTTTGCTATTTTGGCTTTTTGTGGTTTTTTATTTTCATTTGGTTTTGTTTGTTTCTTTGTTTCTTTAAGAAGGATTTCTGAGAAATGCATAATGATTGTTCACATCACAACAGATATATAACACTTCTTTTGGTTTTCTGGGTTGTATCAGGAAGAACATTGCCAACAGACCAAGGAAGGGGATCCTGCCCCTCTGCTCAGCCCTGGAGGCACATCTGGAGTGCTGTGTCCAGTTCTGGGCTCCTCAGGACCAGAGAGACCTGGAGCTCCTGGAATGGGTGCAGTGCCCAGTGACAAAGATGATGGAGGGACTGGAGCATCTCCCTGCCCAGGAAAGGCTGAGGGGGCTGGGGCTGTTCAGCCTCGAGAGGAGAGAGATCCTGAGAGGGAACCTCATCCCTGGGTGTCCCTGTGAGCAGGGAGGGCTCAGAGCAGGGCCCAGGCTCTGCTCCATGGGGATCCAGCAATGGCACCAGAGGAACGGGCAGGGATTGATCCCAGCAAGTTCCACCTGAACAGGAGGAAGAACTTCCCAGTGCAGTGACTGAGCCCTGAGCAGATTGTCCAGAGAAGGAGTGGAGTCTCCTCACTTGGGATATTCCAGAACTGTCTGGACTCAATCCCTGTGTCCTGCTTGAGCAGGGAGGTTGGACCAGATGAGCCACTGTGGTCCCAACCTAGGATCCTGTGATATGACACAGATGAAAGAGTTTCCAACAGTCGTGGCTGAAGTTTCAAGTTCTGACAGGAAAGATCTTCCCAAATTATCGTGAGCATGTGATGTGTTCCTCATCATGTGGCTCCTCATAGTGCTGCAAAAAGGATGAATCCACAGGGGTCTGTTCTAGAACTGCAGCACCACACGAAACCATAGGATATGTTTGTAATTAAAAAATATTTCCTCTGACTCTAGGGCTAATATTTTTAGACTAATTCTCAACTGGTTTGTAAAAGAAGATGTATTCAGTAAGACCACAGACTGTAGAGACAGCTTTTTGGTCTCCAGCAATGCCCACTTCTGACTGCTTGTTAGGAAGGAGCATAAAAAGGAAAATATGCATTGATGTTCCCACATTTGAGCTTTCCAGCCTTCTGCAATCTGTGGCTATGCAATTTCCTGACCTGGGGGTTATTCCTTTGTCTCTCATAGTCTATGAAGGGTTTTCCTTCCATGTTTGTATCTAATTGCTTTTTGAACCTGTGAAAACTTATGACATTCACATCCCAACATCCCGTGGCAATGAGTTTCATAGTTTAATTTTGTGCTGTGTGAAAAAGTACTCTCCTTTAATCATTTTGAGCCCACCTTCAGATAACTTTATTTGATACCTACTAGATTTTGTATTACAAGGAATAGCAAATATTTTTTCTTTATTTGCCTCCTCCATGAGTGTCATGATTTCATAGACTTCTGTCCCATCCTGAAACAATTAGTCTCTCCAGGCTGCAGAGATTTATTTCAGTTTATCTCCCTTTACATGGAACCCATTTCATACCTTTAAGCATCTTTGTTGTCCTTTCCTTATTTTACCATTTTTTCTATATTAATACGAGCTGCACTGTGTACAGTTATTTACACCTGTTAAAACTGATAACATTTTTTCATGCTAGCACAGGAGAATTTTACACCCATTTTTGATGACAAATATGTAAGGCTGTGGCTAGTTTGGTTCTCCACAATCAGTAAATATTAAGCAGTTTCAACTCATGATAAAAATCTGTTCTGATCTCATGACAAATTCTGGGTTCCATGTTTTTTCAAAAAGAGAAATATTTATTTAATATTTGTTTTGATTAGTCCATCTGATGTTCCTCAATCTGGTGGAGAGAAAACAATATGTTCTGCTAATGACTATGTTTTTAATGTCTGATGAATTTTCTTCTGTGAGAGAAGGA
Source organism: Parus major (assembly GCF_001522545.3). NCBI lineage: Eukaryota > Metazoa > Chordata > Aves > Passeriformes > Paridae > Parus > Parus major. The sequence goes on from NC_031770.1 coordinate 109,113,983, forward strand.
CACAGCTCTTTCAAACTCAGCAGCTGAATAGATCTATATGCCCTAAGGCAGAATGTTGTCAGGATAATGACACAGCTAATGTAATTAATTAACCCTTTTGAAGTCTTAATGTTTCAAAATTCCAGGTAATGGTATTTAGGTAGCCATTTTATTTTATTTTATTGTATTTTATTTTATTTTATTTGGGCTTATGTGAGATTGCAATTTGATACCTAAGCAAAAAAGCCCTCCCCCAAAAGGAAGAAGAAAGAAAGAAAAATAAAATATGGTCACTCTGAAGGAAAAAACCCAAACACCAGTATACATTAAGGAAGCAGAAAATTGTTGAGGTATATAATTTTTAAAATTGCATTTGACACGTTGTATGCTAACCACAAAAAATCTCCAACACAAATGCTTTATGCCACAAAAACAATAATAACAAAAAATCATTTCTTTGGATGTGAAGCTTGAAACGAGGGCTCAAAACCTCACTGTGCTATGGATTGCAAATCCCAATGTGACCTTGGCTACAACATTTAATTGCTGTGTGCTTCATTCCATGATCTTTAAAAAAAGGGGACAAAATATCATTTCCTTATCCCTGATTTTTATCTGGCTCGTTTATTCACACTGCAAACAGGGCAGATCTGGTCTTTTTTTAATGGTAGGAACAGCCCTTCATGCAGGGAAGTTCTGAACTTGATACAAACCTTTTTTTACTGAGCCCTGTAGATGAGATGATACTCAGTGTTGATAAACATGTCTGAGCAACTGAGTAATTTGAAGTTGCATTTTAATGCTGTTCAAGTAAGATGAGCGAAATCCTGGTTTGATTTATATCAGTGAAAATCTGGAATAATTCTGTTGAGCTCTCGGGGGTCTTTCTCATTTACATTGAGGTGACAAAAACTTGCATTAATTGCTTTTATTTTTATCTTGGAACTGAAATTAAAGCATGTCTATTACTTTTAAATTATATTTGGTGTCTTTTAATCCATGGAAAAGCAGTTTTATGCTGTCACTGAAGATGTCTTTCTGCATCAAACAATCCAGTGAATTCAGAGTCACTGTATAAATGAAAACTCTTTTTGAGAGCTGCTTCTCTTTTTCTATGTATTTTTCTGTTCTTTTAACAAGTATTTTGGTTTGGACACTACATATGTTTAAACTTGTGATTATCCAGGTCCTGAACATTACAAAATCTCTGTGAAGTCTCCTGCTATGCTAAAAACTTTCTTATTTAAGTAATGCCTTTTGTAAATGCAGCAACAGAACTGACAGCATAGCTGGGAAAGATTCGTGCTATAGCTGTCCTTTAATTTTACAGTTTTGAAATTATGTCTGCTTCACAAGAACAAGGTTTTATTTTTAAAAAGCTTAATTAGAATACAAAAAATATCAAATTTGTTGTGATAATATTAAGGTGTAGGATTTGAACATTTTTTTCTATATAAAATTAAGAGAAAGTCAGACAAGAAACTCCATAATAAAGAACAGCCAAATTATAGCTTTTAAATTACTCAAAAGTGACATTTTAATTTCATTTTATTTTGCTAAAAAAAAGAAAAAGTTAAAAAAAATCAGGATGTTGGCAAAAACATAGTCATAGAGTCAAAGAATCATAGAATCCTAGGAAGATTTGGCTTGGAAGGGATCTTAAAACTCATCCAGTTCCAACCCCAAAAATGGGCAGGGACACTTTCCACTATCCCAGGTTGCTCCAAGCCCCATCCAACCTGGCCTTGGACACTGCCAGGGTTGGGGCAGCCACAGATTCTTTGTGGTATTTGCAAGATTTGTTTGTACTCCCAAGGTTCCAGGTCTGGAACCTTTCAAGACAGAGAAGGTGCAAACACCTGGTCAGACTCAGCAAAGCCGTCGTGTCCAGGGCCAGCTCTGCAGCACTCTCAGGTCAGGACAAAATGAAGTGGAATTCCTGTGGCTCTGGCAGGAAGGTCCCTCCTTGCTCCTTGGCATGCCCATCTTGACTCCAGACCTTTCCTGATGCTGGACAATGAATTGGACTCCAGCCTGTTTTACCTCTTCACCCCTTGTTATGAGAGCTTAAAGTGCTTGGCCCAATGGAAGAAAGGCAGTTGTTGTAAGGGAATCATTATTTTAAACACTCAGTTTGCACACCCAGCTGTTTTCTCTCCCATTTTTTTATCCCTAGTGGTATTTGAGCCTGTTGCTCTCCCCTCTCCAGGAACATTTGATTTACTGTGGAGGGTATGTATGGAGACACAACAATATTAAATACAGTTTTTTTAATTGTACATATTTCTTCTCCATCACAGTAACATTTATGTCCTAACACAACACATCAAGGCCTGCCTTTGTCAGCCCTTGCAAAGAGTAACCCAGAGAAGTGGGAAAGTGCTGTGTTGTAAAAGGCTGAATCACATCCCAGATGAGCATTAGAACAGCTGATTTTTAAGCTATGTTAAGGGAAAGGCTGACATAACAGCCAGGTGCACCAGTTTTACACCAGCTGAGAGAGTCTCTGTGCCAAGACAGCACAAAGATCCAGTGCTTTGGTTGGTGCTTGGAGCACCTTGAAAAGAATCCTATTTTTTAATATTTTTTTATTTTTTTTCTGGGAATGAGCATTCCAGTGAGTGTGTGTTCAATAGTATGCACATGCCAGCCCAGAATGCTGGCACTAATCTTTTTTTTATCCTGGTGGCAATATCAGAGTATTAGCAGAGGCTTTTTAATTATGGGCTTTTAAACAGCCACACTTAGGAAGAAAAAAAATAAAAATAAAAAGGAGATATGCAATATAATCTTGCCCAAATGTTATTTCAATGCCAATAAAAACCAGTGAATAGACTGAAGACCTTAGTAAATAAAACCCTGTTATTTCACTTCAGGGACTGCAATTGTTGGTCAGGCTCAGAATTTTCACTGAAAATGAGATTGGTGGATTTATTTTAGCCTGAGTAGATAATTCACATTGAAAAATAGTTTGATAATTATTCTCATTAGTCACCTAAGACAGAGCAAGATGTAACGTATTTAAGCTTTGGCAGAAAAATTTAGGTTAAATTTTAGTAGTTAAAGAAAAGAAAGAAAAGAGGAAATGTCAAAGAAAAGGAAAGAATGCATCAATTCCAGGAAAAATCAAAGTATCAATAAGAGGACATAGTGTGAAATGTTGAAGGATGAGAAGTGATGACCTTGCCAGGGAGGTGTCTTGATCAGATAAAGTGTTCCTTAGGTCCACTGAAGACAATGGAGCATTTTTCCTTAATTTATGTATTTCCTTTTTTTACATATTTTTAATTTATACATTATTTACACACATGAATACCCAAAGAAAGGCAATGAAAGTGGTGAAAGGACCAGAGCACAGCTCTGATGAGGAGCAGCTGAGGGAGCTGGGGAAGCTCAGCCTGGAGAAAAGGAGGCTCAGGGGGCCCTTCTGGCTCTGCACAACTCCTGACAGGAGGGGACAGCCAGGGAGGGTCGGGCTCTGCTCCCAAGGAACAAACAACAGGAAGAGAGAAAATGGTCTCCTGCTGCACAAGGAGGGACATAGATTGAATATTAAGGATTTTTTCATTGAAAGGTTTGTCAGGAATTGGAAGAAGCTGCCCAGGGAAGTGATGGAATCACCATCCTTGGAGGTGCTCAAAAGCTGTGTGGGGCACTTGGGGACATGGTTTAGGGGTGGCCTTGGCAGTGCTGGGTTAATGCTTGAACTAAATGGTCTTAGAGGTCTTTTCCAGCATAAATAGTTCCATGATTCTATGAATTTTCTTATTATTTCTGTACATATTTCTTATCTTTCTTATTTACATATCTTATTTCAGTATTTTATATGTATTTCTATATTTTAGTATTTAGTATTGGAGATCAAGGGGAGAAATACATCAAAGATTGGAAGTGTACGTCCATCCTTTATCCAGGAGCTCTTGGTATATCTTTATTATATTAGAGTTTATCATTCAGCCTCATGGATTTTATTATGGATATTGTGGTTTCTTCTCTGTGTGAGGAGTGGAAGCCTCATTTAGAGTTGAACAACAACGTGTTAGTATTGGACACAAAATTTGCCTCCTGAAGCAGGAGCATTCTGATTTATCTAGTCTTTCCCACACAGAGACCTCCTGGTAGCACTGGAAGATGTTTCCTCCCTGGAGTCAGCCATGCTCATTTTGGACATTTTTTCCTTGAGTCTCCATCTGGAACTGAGATGCCTTTTGTCCCAAAGATTTCAGGGCTTTGGGATAATGCACAACAAGATAAATATGTGCCATGCAAAGAAGCAGTAGTGGAAGCTGTAGAACACTGCAGAGAATTCAGTGTATTCCAGGCACCAAGAACCCATGGATCTCAGAAACATGACCTAATCTCATTATAAAATCAGGAAGACAGAAAATGGGTTTGAAAATGGATCCATCTCTGAGAATATTCAAGGTCAGGTTGGATAGAGCTCTGAGAAACCAGCTCTAGGTGAAGATGTCTCTGCTCATTGAGGAGGGGATGGACCAAATTACTTTACAGGTCCCTTCCAACCCTAACAACACTAAGATTAAATAGTAATAACAATAATAATATTAATTATTATTATTTTACATTGAAATTACTAGTATGATAAGAAAGCTTTCAAGACTGTCTGTATCATGTAAAAAAGCAATTAAACCCTTGACCTATTTCACTGAACTGTTCTTTCATAGAAATAATCTTCCTTCACTAAGTTATCTGTGAAGACAGGCTCTGATGGTCAGCAAGGAGAGACTAGATCCCAGGGAGAACAATTCATCACATGACAGAACTGGTGCCTCCTTTAGTTAGATTTTATTTATTTCTTGATATTTCATATCTGTTTCCTTTCAACTGCAGCAGGAGCATAGCTGACTACTTCAGACTAAATGCCTAATTTTGGTATTGGAAAAGTTAGATATGATGACCTTTGCCTAGACTGGAAATGCAAAATGAATTGTTTTATAAGGACCTAAAATTGCTGTAACTGTATTGAATCAACCAGCAGTGATTGATGACTCCTCTTGGACTTATATGAATGTGTCATAGGAACAATATTTTATTTACATCTGAGAACTTGACCTTTCAGAATTGCAGCTTTAATTCAGAGGGAAATAGAATAAGGAGAGAACTCTGAATAACATGAGTGAAGTACCTCTAAGTCTGTGCTGAGAGTCCTGGAATTGATGATTGGTGCCTAAGAGCTGAAAGAAAATATCTGCTGAGTGTGGTGGCACTGAGAGGGCAAAAAAGTAGTGTGGAAAGGTCAGAACTAGACTTTAGATTGTCCCTAGTAACTAAATTGGGAATTACTGCTGAACCTTTTGGTCTAATAATGAAATCAATTTTTATCCATTGCAATCTAGTAAATTTTCCCAGAGTAGCAGAAGGTTACAGGAGTCTGTCAAAGGCTGCAGACAAGAGATTTTAAATGCTGTGAGGCTGAGAGTGTGTTGGATATATCCCAAATTCACTGAGGATAAGTGCAGTGCAATTTACAGAGGGATGGCACATTGGTCAGCTCTAAAATCCAGCTTTTCCCCATGAGATTTTCTTTCTATGAGAATGAAACTGTGTAGACATTTTATTTTTGGATTTTTTTCTATTTTGATACGGATTTAGTGGGCAGTTTCCAGTATTCAGTAGCTTGTCTTTAGTCTACACAGAAACAATAAAAATCTTTGAAGATTAGGCTTTTTCTGTCAAGTCTCTGTAAACTTGCAGATATAATTGGTAGAAAGTCCAAGAAAGGCTGGAGTAAACCTTAGAATCTTTGACTTCTGTGCTCTTTTCATTTGACTTCCATAACTACAGCTGCTCTTGGGGCACGTGAAATGTTTTTATTAGACATCAGACAGGAAATAAAATGTGTGTTCAGCACTGTGGAAGTCCTTTGGTGCAGGCCATTAGAGTAGAAATTTGGAGGCAGTTCACTTCTGTTAATTAATTTATACCAATCTATAACTCACAAAAGCAAGAGCTTGACATGTTGTTGTGTTCATTCTGTCTATTAAAAGTCTACATGCACAGTCTTCAGGATATTTCATTAATCTGCCTCTTTAATAATATTATAAATACACATACACAGGTTTTCAAGGTACTTAAGTATATTGCCTGTAACACCCCAGTGAACAAAATCTGAAATGGACCTCAGAAGTAGTTTTAATTCCCAAATGGAAATAGCTGAGGGTACAGCTGCCTGAATAAATGAAGCACTGCTGGAGGTGGACACAGGCACTAAACTGTGGCCATTCACACTGTTCTATATCCAGAACAGTTTTCAGTGTGGTTTCGTTCCAGGCCAACTCGTGCTGCCCCAGATGACTGCACTGAATGTCTGGGGTCTTGGTGTGGGCCAAGGACAGTTCCTTTTAGGCAGTTTGGGTGCATTCATGCTGTTTTAGGGGCTGAGGCAATTCACTATTACACACAAACACCAGTCTGAGCCTCCTGCCCCGAGGACTGGGGAACAGGTCCTGGCACTACTCATTTCACTAATAAACTCCTGAATTCTTTTGTCTTCTAAAAGCTGCTCTTGATTCCTCAAATTTAGGCATGTACAATATCTTGACAGCAATTACCTTTCATCTCTTGAAACTCTGTGCAAGTTCTGAATTGGAAAAGAACTGTAAAACCAAATTTTTAAATTAAAAAACCATAGGAGAACGGCAATATATGTCTGAAATAAAGATGTTCCCAGTTATATTTTTGCTCTCTCACATGATGGGAAGGATATTACAAAACCTGGCAGCAGGTTTTACTGCTTTTTCACCATTTCAAACAGAATTCTGCCACAAAAGCAGCGTGCTAGGATGTGCATTCCTATTACCTCTGTTATTTTATCATTTGTCAGTGAGTAACAGGAGTGTTGCTTGGACCTCAAGATTTCCCTCCCCTTGTGCAACAATTAAGCTCTGAAAGCAGTACTGAAATGTAAGTTGGACTGGATTGTGATTAAACTTAGGAGCACTCAGAAACACCTTCCTGCATCAGGCAGGAGCAGAATATTGAGCAGAGAACAAGAATCATTAACATCCAGTTTGAACTGAAGAGCAAATTTCACAATGTCTGCACTCATTTGGCATCTCTCTTTCCTCTGTGCACTCCTTGTAACACAAGACAATCATTCCTGTGGCTTGTTTGTTGCCAGCAATGACAGAACAACCTTAAATCAGTAAAGTGTGGTGCATCTCAACTGATTACTTTAAACTCATACAACAATTTGCCATTTATTCTGACGCAAATATTTTTTCTGATGTTTTAGAAAAATGTGAATTTAGAATGTAAAAATCATTATTGGTGCATACAGGAGAAGTCCAGGTAAAAATGCAGTGGTCAGCTTATTCTTAAACCAAACAATTCACTACACCTAGTAGAAGAAAATGTTTTAATTTTTCTAACAACAAAGAAAAATTCCATTTCTTTTCCATGGGAATGATGAAGTATCATTTCCCAAGTGAATGTGAAAGAGTATGCATCACTGAAAAAAAAGGAGAAAATTTTTTCAACATGGACTGTTTTTCTTTCCCAACATTTCAATGTTGTACAGAGATTTAGATAATAAATCTCAACTCTGGTATTCCCCTGCATACTTTTTTCCCCCCCTTCTCAATTTTTTTTTTTTTTTTTTAACATTTGGAAACCTCCTACATCTCTGAAAATGTTAATAGGCTAATTATCACTGAGTTAATTTGCAAGTCATATTCCCTCCTGCCCCCACATTAAAAAAAAATAAAATAAAAAAAGGAAATCTCCTCCCCCATTTTATTTTTCAGCAAGTTAAAAAAAAAAAAAAAAAGGCAAGTGAACTTAGCCACAAAATAAGTCAAGGGAAAAATGAAGTACTAATTAAGAAAGCTGGGGTTTTATGCAAATGACTTCTTCACCGAAGACAGTCTAATGAATGTGCCCTGAGTCGATCCGTGTGCGTTTTCGCCAAGCTGACAGCTGGCTCGGAGGAAGGTCAGACAGAATCAAGCATGCACAGAGCATAATCCTTCAGATTGGCAGCTCTGCCCCCTGGTCACTGTTTGATTATCTCCCAAATTGCTGTATTTCACAGAGATAATGATTTTTTATGGTCACAGATTTGAAGACAACTGCTGTATCCTGAGGGTTGTCGTTCTGCAAGGAGACGCTGCTGCTTCCTTCAGAGAAGAAATGGGGGGAAAAAAAAAAGTAGCTCTGTCTTTTTTCCCCTCTCTCTCTCTCTCCCACTTCCTTCCCAAACCTCTCCTTTTTCTACTTATTTCTTCTATTTATTTATTGATTTGCATTTCCTGTGGCCCAGAAGAGCTCCCATTCCTGGCCATGGTCCCGGTGTGGTGTCCGCGGGAGGAGGACGATGTTCCGCCGCAGACATTCCTGTGCTGAGCCTGGCCACATCTCATGGAGATAACACAATTCTCCAGTCAAGTATGAAAGAGCAAACATTCAGGAGCAGAGAAATCGGGGAGGGGGTGGGGGGAGAGCATCTGAAGGAATTCTCTGCACATGGTTGCTGTTCATTGCTGCTTGGTGACTTGCTGTCCTGATGGCCAGATATGTTGGGCCTCAGGGGCTTGTAAAAAACCATCATGGGCCTGGAAAGGGGATAAATGCCAGAGGCTGCAGTGGTGGAGATGGTTTTCAAAACAGGCCAGGTGCAGATGTACAAACAGCACAGCATCTCCCACGATGCACATGCCTGACACTGGCACCTGTGGATGGATTTTCCTTTGAATCTGAACACCCAAAGGGGTAAATGCTTCTAAAAATGTAGGTAATCCAGGAAAAAAAAAAAAAAAAAAGGCATTTAGTGCTCCAGGAAGGATTCAGTCAGAGAAACTATATCCTAAAGAGCTGATTGTGCATTATCTGATTAAATGCCTTTTCCTTGGAAAAATGTTATCAAAAGCAAGCTTTGCAATAGAAGATGTTTGCCAAGATAGGCAAGGGCAGAAATTCTGGAAAAAGAGAAAATAAAATTTCACATGTAAACAGTGTGTTGTCCTCCTTTGTCTCAAACCATAAAAACATGTCTTGGTGGTTTGATCACTTCACGGACAGATTGAGACACACAACTGAAAACTAAGAATTTATTGATCTGTTTATTTATTAATCTATTTCTTTCATATTTGAGATTCCTATTAATTTATTTATTAATTTGAATTTCCTTATGTTTTAGTAGAAAGAGAGGATATTTTATGAGTGTGGATGGATTTTTACTGCCAGAGCAGCAGTTCTTATGTTAGATGAGTTATCTCTTTTCCACTTAGTGGAAAACAAAATAAAAAGGCTTTAGAAGAGGGAGAATAGATCAGAGGTAAATTCTCAACACTCTTTCATTCAGAGCTGTAGTTGGAAACTGATTTTCCAACACTGCTGTGAAGGTGTCAGAAAAGGGGTGTCAAACCTTTCCTCTGGATCAGGGCAAGAGGAAACCAATTCTCTACACACCCACTCTATCCCCAAATGCATGAGCAAAGCAGAGCAAGAAAAACTCTTCCTTGAATATGAAGGGATTATTTTGATCCCTGCACTTGGACACGAATGATTTTGAGGGACCTGTAAGAAACAGACTTTCTGGAAGAGAAATAAATTCTAATAGGGATGTCCTCAGAGAAAAGAAGATAAAGTTTCCTCATGTCTGTACACTTGGAAGGATTGGCTGGGTATCCCTGGGAGAAAGAAAACCTGAGATCAGGACTGGTAGGAAGGTCCACCCAGCACCAGTAAATCCAACATAGGGTAAGAAGGAATATTTAGAAGGAAAGAAGAAAGCAGATGAGTTGAGTCAGCTCCACTGAGGATGTTTGTTCCTTTGGAAAAGGCCTTATTTCACAACTGGTCTGACAATATTGAGAACTCCTTCCCTGTGGAGGTGCTGAGGCCCTGGCACAGGGTGCTCAGAGAAGCTGTGGCTGCCCCATGACCCCTGGAAGTGTCCAAGGCCAGGTTGGATGGGGTTTGGAGCAACCTGGGATTGTGGAAGTTGTACCCACCCATGTTGGGGGGGTAGAATGAGATGAATTTTCAGGGCTTTTCAAACCCAAACCATTCTATGACTCTGTGAAATCATTGCAGCACTGACTGATGGTCCTCAAGCCACAGCGGAGGCAATACAAGCAAAAATGAGAAAAAGTGTTTTAGCAATGAATAGAAGAGCACCAAATTTAGATGTCTGGAAGTTTTGGAGCAGGTGCTTAGCACTCCCTTGGAAACTCCATCTTTCTCTCAGTCCTCATTTCCAGACCTCCACTCTACACACTGAATCTGGTACTGGAGGAATATGACATCCAGCTAAAATCACAGAGGGGGAAATAATTTTTGCTTCTACAAGTAGATGAACTGAAATGAACAGTGAACTATTAATGAATCAGAGTGTTCCTCTCCTGTCCATACTGCAGGAGCTCAAGGAAGCACAGATTGACTTGATCTTTTTAACTTCTGTCTATCCTTGCTTGAATAGGCTTCCTCCTTTATCATCCTCAATACGTTTAAAGGCTTGCAGGGAAATAATGAAAGAGCCCTCCTGTGGCTGATTTTAACACCTACCATTCACGTCCTTACAGCTGTAAAACACCAACAGCCAAGTGACCAGAAGTTTCTGCTTTTAATAATGCACAATATCCTCTGTGTTATGGATGGAAAAAGCTGATTATGCTAAACTATCTCCAAGCTAGGATAGAGTTACATCCTACAGTCAATTCACACTTATTTTTCTAGGCACCGTCCTAGCATTTTTTAAATTCCCACACACTGTTGCTCACAACACTATTCTAAGCAAATAGCTCACCCTCAAAACAAGTTTATCTGGAAATTCACCCACAATTTCACATGGGAACAGGGGATCCATCTAAACCCTCTCCTGTACCTTGCTGTTTGTTTTCAGCCTTTAGAGCCTGCAATCTTCCAATGTCTGTAGACTACTGCTTCCCCTCAGGGCTGTATGAAGTGCTTTTAATCCCTTCTTTTAAACTGATCCCTCACAAGTCCCCACTCTTCTCCAAATACATTTTTTCTTTTTTTTTTTAAAGTTGTAAGGAAATACCCAGATGGATGAGGCACTCCCACTTAGTTGGATCAGAGTTTCCTACCAGAGAATGGTTCCTCTGCTGAATTATGAGAGGACATTGCCTTGGTGGCCTTGGATCACACAGATCACAGTGGCATTTTCTTGACCCACAACCCATGGCTGGGCTTTAAGTTTTGCATGTGCATAATTTTCCTAAATCTTCTCCATTATTAAATTTTAGTTGTAGTATATCTTCTTTGCTTGGTGCAGGATTTGGTGTCCTTAAACCTTTCTCTGCATGAAGAGTAACTTGCTAAGTGAGGTGAGCTCAGTGATGCTCACAGGGGGCTGAGCTGCCTTAAACAGGCAGCACAGGAATGACAGGGTAGCTAAAGATGTCTCAAAACTCCAGCCTGCATTGACAACCAGCAACTTGTTTCTCCAGCCAAGCTCTCAGGAGCAGAATTCAGATGAAAATCCATAGTGTGGTCACAATACTCCACCAAAAACCAGAAGGCATAAGCCAAAAATTTGACTCAGACAGCACAAAAAGAGTGTAAAGACTCTCAGACTAAATGAGGATGTATTTATTTTATCATCTGAATCACTCATGGTTTTTCTGGCTGCCTGCCTACCTGCCAAAACTTGGAGAAGAAATCACACTGTGATAGGATCCTGGAGGAAAATAAATAAAACCCCTCAGGCTATTAGAATAGTTGGCATCAGCCCTGTAGAAAAAAAAAATCATTTCTTTGCTAATTAATAAAGTGTATGAACAGTGTGAGCCCTGGACAGCTGTGGTGGGAGAGATTTAGATTCAGGTTATGCTGTCTTTCACACAGACTAGGGATTTTTACTGCACTTTTTCACATCTCAGATGAATGCCCCAAGCACCAGCCAAAAGATCTTTCAAAGTGGGTGATCAGCAATTCTTTTTCTGATGCAAGAAACTGCTTCTGCAGCTTCTGTAAGAACAGGTGAATACATTACCTGACAAAATTAATTTTGACAAAATAAAATTTTGTCTACGTATAATGATTTAACGAGGAAACTTCTGACTTCCTCTAGGAACTTGTCTTTTTATATCGACTTGATGAAAAATCTGAAGTCTACAGGAAAAGTGAACTCTGTTGCCTGTCTCATTTCAGATCTAAGCCACAATTCTGCAAGCACAGCATAACGAGTTGTATATGTTTTCAGCAGAAAAAAAAAATCTAGAAAAATACCTACTTTTTTGGAAAATATGAAATATGAAAGCAATGGAACAAAATCCATAATCTGGGTGAATCTGTAAGCACCAGCAGACAATGTTCAACATCATTAATTGACAACAGCAGCACTAGATTAGATGAACTCTTAAGAGGAGCAGGGAATGATGCTGCAGGACACGAGGAATAGATTATCAGTCCGAAAGGGCTTCTCACTGGTACAACACTGGTACAGAGCCAAAGTGGAAGTTGGAAGCACTGAATCTTTAAATGCTTTTTAGGGGTTTTCAGAGCTCATGTCTGAGTATGTCTCAGTGAACAACTAAGAATTCTGCATAAAACTAAATAAAGATGAGAACAACTAAAGTTTTTCATGGGGTGAAAACTGTTGGTCTCAATGTTAGAGTACATCTATTGATACAATTAGTGATCTAATGTGTGGAAATTTATTGTCCTAATTAATGCCCAGTAGCTCAGTTGAAGCAGTTTATTGATGACTTCCAGAGGCAAAGAATATCAGAAACAGGGAAATGAAGGAGTTAAATCCTTCAGCTAAGGAGGTCTGGTTTTTAATTTAAGACAGAAACTAAAAGAGAAAAGGTGTAGATTCATGGTTTTGGATGACATCAGAACATCTTCCCACTGTCTATAACTGAGCCCCCAGCTCAGTGCCAATGCCCCATTTAGGCTTGCTCTGGTCCCTCATGCTGGCTCTCAACCAGGTCTAGCTGGTTCCCAGCTCAAGTAAAGTGTTCTTATCCCTGAAGGTGTCCAAGGCCAGGCTGGACAGAGCTTGGAACAACCTGGGATAATAGAAGGTGTCCCTGTCCATGGCAGGAGTTGAAACTGGATGAGCTTTAAGGTCCCTTCCAACCCAAACCATTCTGTGCTTACTGAAATTTCTGTCAGCCCAGTAGAGTCAGTGCAGAAAACCACACAGAGCTCATTCAGGGGCTGTGGTTTGCTCTTCAGAGACAGCATAGCCTTTCTTTAACTGAATCTGTGTTTATAGGCTACCTGAACAGCCTTTGTAAATATCTAAAGTAAGGAATCTGATTCTGACACAACATTTCTACTCAAAGAATCTGAATGCTCATTCTTATCACTAATCTTCCCTCTGTAAAGACTTTGTCAGCTGGGATGTATTTGTTACACAGCTCTGTATTATAAAAAGTGTATATCGTTGCACTTTATTGATTTTTATGGCCTTCCTGGTAACAAAATGAAGTATTTTCTAATCTTGGCTGTGTTCAGATGATTGCATTGGTCTGCTTTGTTTTTATGCAGACTGTGTGTAAAGAAAGAATGAACTTCTTTGGAAAAGCTGTAAAGTGAAGGCTCAAACTGCATCTAAGTGGGGGGAGGGAAGAGAAGGGAGGGCAGGGTGATCTATCCCAACCAATTAGGAATACCGTGCAAATTAGGCAGACATCAGTTGCACAACTTCACCCATCCTCCCCAGCCATGCCCCTGGATAAAAGAGAGAGCCACAATGGTAGTTAAAACAATTATCATCCAGTGGAGCTTGATTCTAAACTGCTCTGCTAGGAAGTGGCAAGGAGCATTCAGTTCCTGACGCAGCAAGCAATCGCTTTTTTTTCCCCTTGGGTAGAGAAGCTCCTGGCTTTTTAAGCAATTCTGTACCTCTGAACTAGTCCTTGCAGGGCTTTGGGGCAGCATGCCAGTGGCACTGCATCCCATTATCATCATTGCATGTCACTGGAGGCAACAACAGGAAAGAGATGCAGAAAGGGCTGGGAATGAGAGGAGACATTAATAACAGTGCACTGCTCCGTGCTGACAAAAGCAGGAGAAGATATTGTGAGGGTTGCTGGAGAGGAGAAGGAAGGAGGAGAGGTGGAAACAAAAGGCATAAAAAAGAACTAATATAGCATAGAAGCAGTTATGCAATAACCTTGGGTAGAAAAGTACTAGTAGGTAATAACAGGTGTACTGGAAGGTTCAGTTTCTATCATGTTTTGGTTTTTGTCAAATCACTTAGGATCAGGTTTGCAAAAAAAATTATCTGTGTGTCTCAAAGACAGAGAAATTAAAAGCTGAGCTTCCAGAAGTTCCTAAGTGAATGAGGATTCTGTCCCAGTGTTAGGGGGAAGTAAAAATGTGTACTGTAAAAAGCACAAATGCAGCATCTTTGCTGACCCGTTGAATCCGGCTGCAATTTCTTGGCTTCTTCTCTTCCTTAGCAGCCTTCCAAGGGCTTCCAGCCTAGAAGAGCTCCCAGAGAGTCAGAGAAGGATTTCAAGTAAGGACTTGTAGTAACAGGACAAGGGAATGTGTCCTTAAACTGCAAGAGGGAGATTTAAATTGGATATTTGAAAGAAATTCTTCCCTGTGAAGGTGCTGGGACCCTGGCACAGGTTACCTAGAGAAGCTGTGGCTACTCTGTCCTTGGAAGAGTTCAAGGTTAGGTTGGCTGGGGCTTGGAGCAAGCTGGGCTATTGAAAGGTGTCCCTGCCCATGGAAGGAGGGTGGAACTGGGTGGTCTATAAGGCCCCTTCCAAGCCAAACCATTCCATGGTTATATTCTAGATCAGCTGGCACAGACTAATTGTATCCACCCTTGCTACATATAACCTTCTGAATTCAACCTCATAAACTGTAGGCTGACTCCCCATCAACTGCCCTTGCTGATATTATCTCCAGTTGTACACTTCAATGCTAATCAACTGGAAAAAAAATCACCTAACAAATATCCATAATTTCTTTTTCACTAAATCATCTGGTCTTATGTCAGTTTATTGCAACCACACAGCCAAAAGGTTTAAGGCTTCTGCAGCATTCTTCAAAAATTCAAGTAAAAAGCCAGAAACATGGAATGAGTTTCTCTTTCCACCACTTTCAAGATCTCTTTGCCATTGTCTTCCTCATTTAGCTTTGGTTTTCAGGAAGAGAAGGAAGTGAAACTACTAAAATGTAAGTCATGTGATCAATTTTAGCTGTTTTTTAGACACAATTTGCACCCTCAATCAGCTTCTCTCCTTTGACTCGATGGAAATCCAGGAAGTCACCCTGGATACCAACAGTTGCATCATAAACTTTCAGCCTCACTCTGATGAGTTTAACTTTGTCATTCAAGCCTCCAGGATTTTGCTGCTTCATGACACATAAGGATTGTCTTACTTCCAAATCTTTGTTCTCATCATTGACCTCTACATATAAAATTGATTAATTTCCACAAGCCAGTTCCAATTATCTCCCAATTATAGGCAGCTCTTAGATATTTTAAATCAAAGGGGACCATTATGATGATTAGTCTAATTTCTGTCATTGCAAAGAAAGTAAATGTCATCCATTTTGTCCAGTTTTGAGCACCATTAAGTGCCCTTTTGGTTTGGGCAGTGTCAATTTAGTAGTGGCTGCTGTCCAAACTGAACATCAGGGACTATGCAGGTCTGCTTTGATTTCTGGATGTAAATCTCTTCCTGAATCTAAATGGTCCATTATTCCATCTCTAGACACCTTACATTCCTAGAGTGGACAAAAATATAAAATATTGAAAATGGGCGATTTCTGGTTGGAAGATGGGATCCTTAAAGAATCTTGATGTTGCAACAACAACATTTCCAGCCTTTTTGAGAGAGCTGTTGAAATGCAAATGTTCATCACTGGCATGGACATGAGCCTTGAACTCCTTTCTAGGCGAGATATCTACCATTTTGGTTGCTGCATGGGTCCTGTCTGCGTTCTTTTCCAAGGATGTGTCCTTGCAGAATGAAAAGTTCCTTGCAAAGTCCTTGGAAAACAATGGCTATTCTGATTTTTTCCTCCTATTCATATTCTTATGAAATATGAGAACATGGACTTCCTTCTTTGGTCTCCACAGCTTCCTAAGGACAGGAAGTGGAGAGGTCAGTGATCTCTGCCGTGTGGTAGACACATAGGAATGGTTCAAAACTGTACCAGGAGGGGTTTAGATTAAACACTGGGAGATTTTTCATGCCCAGGAGGCTGCTCAAACACTGGAATAGGCCTTCCAGAGAAGGGGTTGATGTCCAAGGCCTGTCAGCATTTAAGAGACATTTGGACAGTGCCTTAACAACATGTCTTGGTCAGCCTTGAACTGGTCAGGCAGCTGGATCAGATGATCGTTGTAGATCACTTCCAACTGAAATAGTTCTATTCTATTCTATTCTATTCTAGTCTAGTCTAGTCTAGTCTAGTCTAGTCTAATCTAGTCTGTTCTGTTCTAACCTGGAACTTTTGTTTTTAAATATGGACTGCAGCAGACCTGGAAGAATTTGTGAGAATTGTAGCAAATCTCTTTTTCCCCATGACAGATTTTGGCCAACACAGACACTTTTTAGTACATTTCATGAACTTAAAACCTCAAGGCAGAAGCACTGGGACAGCTCCATGTAGGCCAGCAATCAGCTCTGGCCAAAATAGGCATAGTAAAAAGCTTAGGTAAAAATGAAGAGAAAAATCCACCCTGAATTTATTCCTGCCACAGAAAATTTAAAGCATGGACAAGGTCTTATTGCCCAAAATCAGGATTACACCATCAACTCAGAACGTGTTGGATTACTTGGGATCAGTTAAGGCCTCTACTAACTTTGTCATTGCCTCCACCAAACTGTCCTTAGCCCAACAGCAGACTCAGTTAAGGACATCTGAGCTCCAGAAAATATCCCATCCACATGCCTGAGAAGGCATTTAGAGAAGCTTCTCAAGAATATTTTTTCCATCATTATCATCAGCAGTTTTTCCTTATGAATGTTTGCAATAAATAAATGCTTGGTATGGGTTTGCTTACGACAGGGAGGAAGGAAGGGTAGGGGGAGGGTTACGTTCTCATTTCTTGGCAGATTAAAAAACCCACCAAACTATTCATATTTAGTTCTGTTTGGAATAAATAAAAAACAAACAAACATCACAATGCACCCAAAGGCATTGCATTGCTGGAAGCTTTATTGATTCATATACCACCCACATAATCTGCCAAAATGCGCTACACTTTTTATTTTTTAATTTTTTTTTTATATCTTCTTCATAGGAAAGTCTAGCCCTCCAAGCTCATTTATTCAAGGGAAAAGAATTAAATAAATCCTTTAAACACTACTAAACCTACTCTGGGAAAGGCTTTTGGTTGTGGCTCAAAGGAAATGCATTCTCTTGTCTTGTGGGAGTTGCATGAATTTTTGGGAACATCATGCCCAGCCCACAGAAAAGAGATGACTTCTGTCTGTCATAGCTGTAAGCAAACTGAGGCTGTTAGAACAGAGTTCCTAGCAAGGGAAAAGTTCATATCAGGTCACTAAATTTCAGTATAGTCTGTGGAAGTCATGTCATCCCCAAATGCTGACAGTTATATGGAAAATGCAGCCTGGTCTTTGGAAAAAAATTGCTCTGACTTCTGTTTTGAGTAGGAACAGGAAGAGGAAAGATCCCTCCAGATTCCTTGTGTGTGATGGAGACTTCAGGGGGCTCTTTGTGAAGAATTGTGGGAGTGGGATTAAGTATGGGAAGTTGCAGGATTTGTGTTCTTTCTGCTCAAATCAGCTGTGGTTTTCTGGTGTGCTCAAGTCAAGTGCGGTATTAGCTAAGTTCAAAGTGTCCACCCAAACCCTGGGATTGCTCTTTTCCTGAGGAAAATTGGCATGAAAGGGTTTTCTCATATATAATTTTTGTTTATTTTTCTAAAACAGAATGGATACATCCCAAATAATCCCTAGTGCAAGGTCATGAACACTATCCTAGAGATATTTCAAAGGCTGATTTTGTTGAATGTGAAAAAGCCTCATGCCATGCCACCCAAACATTTAGAAATGGTGCAATTTTTATTTCAGTGCCAACACTTCTGTAAGGCAGAATAGACAATATTGGAGGGATTTGACTCGTTTGATGCCCCATCCCTGCAACTCTTCAAGGCCCAGCTGGGCAGGGCTTGGAGCAATCTGGGATAGAGGAAGGTGCCCCTACCCATGGAAGGCAGTTGGAATGAGATGATCTTTATTGTCCCTTCAAACCCAAGCCAATCTGTGATTCTATGTTTCTATGACTGATGAAAGCAGAATTGTTTTTCCCTTCCTGCACAAAGGAATAAAATGCTACCTGGTGAGATACAGCAAGAGCTTTGGTTGATTTTCCTCCAGTTAAAAATTAAGACTAAAGTAAAAAAAAAACAACCTGAGATCTTGCAAATCCAAGTCATGTGTATTAAACAGAAGATCATCCTTCAGAGTGGCTAAATTAGTTCGTCAATAAGATGCTTGAAGGGTAAGATTTCATACTTATAGACAGTTGCCAGCAAAATATAAAAGGGAACAAGGCATTTATGGAATTGTATATTTCTTGGATGACAGTTTAAAAATTAGACTTAATTGAAGGCTAAAAAGAAAGCATTTTCATTGTTGGGAATGAAGGGTTTAAAAAAGAATTAAAGAAATTTTCAACTTGGGTGTAGGGCATAATTACAAAAACATTAAAGCAAATAATTGGTAGCACTGTAATTTTTTCCTCCCCAGGTAACTACTATATGTATTACACAGTGAATCATTGACTCTGTCCCTCCTATCATTAATTACTGTGATGCATAAATAATTGGAAAATTATATGTTCCAAAAATGATTTAGTAATACATTTTATGCATCTAATAAGCACAGGCTTTTAATCATCACTAGACATGTTATGATAAATTTTGCTCTCCCTCTCAACTCTTCTGTTATCTCTCACTTATACGGCTGCCATCTCCTTGCATGCAAATACCACTGAGCCACTTGACATCACATACTTCCCAGTGCATGCTTTTTGCTGGGCTTTATTCTGCTCAGCATTTTTGGTGTTGATATTTTGGCTTGAAATTCATTTGAGGGTATCCTTAGTCTCACAGAAACACATTAAACTATTTATCCCCGAACCATAAACTATTGTTTAATTTAAATGGAAATATCTTAATCTGGTTTTTTTCACATCCATTTAAAGCGGTTTGTACCTTTTGTTTTTGCACAGCGGGGATATTTCAAGTCTGCTGCTACAGATTGAACTGAAATAACTGAAAATCTACTCTTTTTAATTAGAAACAGTAAAACATATTTTAACATGTGCTGATCATCATGGTACGTGTTATTTCCTTTCTTCAGGTTTAACACATTATGTTTGACACTCCACCATCAAGTTATATGACTCAACACCTTAAGGAACAACTCAGCCTGGAAAAGCACAAGAACCACTGATATGTCAAGATGTTATTTCAAGTTCAACCCAAGCAACACAAACTGTCAAAACTGTTCAAATTAAATTTGCCACTCTGCAGCTAATCATTCATGCTTACTTTTAGTGCTGTTTACAGTTGTATAGCTTACAGAACCTGCAGCTCTTGCACACAACACAGAAATTGGGGTTCGTGACTGGCTAAATGAAGGTGATAATGAAATGGTTTGGTTCATTAAACTGTCTTCAAATAAGTACAGAGCTCATAGGAATTTCATAAAATCATATAATATCCAGAGTTTTATCCAATTGTACTTCAGATAGACACTTGCAAAAGAACTTACTACACAAACTATTAAAAACATTTATTTCTAAACCAAGAAAAACACAGTAGTCTCTGTCTTTGGAGAGCCTGATACTACACTCTTGAACCTTCTACCTCTTCTTCTTCATATAAATGAATATTAGCGTTTCCCATTTATTCATAGCTACTGTCAGACAGTTGAAGGCAGTCTCAAGCTCCAAAGATCTCTAAATGTAAGAATATTGATAAAAGCTCAAGCCTGGGTTTCTGCATAGTTCAGGCTGATGCAGCAGGAATTTTTTGAGGAACCAAACACAAGACATGGTCTTTACTGATTCACTGAGCATGAAAATTACTAAGGACATGTGGCACCATTTCAAAGCCACCTGTGCCTTCGTGAGGCTGAAGGGGTTACAGATATTGGATCAGATTTAGTAACTAAACTGAGAGAGGATTCAGTTTATCTCAGTCTATGAAATAGAATGGTTTGGGTTAGAAGGAACCATCCAGTTCCAGCCCCTTGCCATGGGTGGGGACATTTTCCACTATCCCAGGTTGCTTCAAGCCCCAGGGTCCAACCTGGCCTTGGACACTTCCAGGGATGGGACACCCACAGCTTCTCTGGGCACCCTGTGCCAGGGCCTCTCCACCCTCACAGGGAAGAATTCCTTCCCCATGTCTAATCTAAACCCTACTTCAACTTAAATACAACATCTCAGATTTACATCATGTATTTAAAGGGTGACAACCACCTTGGTACCTCCTGCAAGTCAGGGACTGGCTGAGAGAGAGGCTTTTCTCTTAGATGATCACCTGGTTATAAAGTTCCATTCTGAATTCCTGCTAAATGTCTTGTTCTGAGGGGGAGATTCTGCACCTGGAATCCCAACTCTACCCCTTTGGAAATATTCAGTAGCCCCTTTTGATTCAGCCAAATTACTTCTGCTACCCTCAGATGAGGGGTTTGTGGAGGACAAGTGCTAGGAGCTCCAGGGGTATTCCAGGAAAGACTTTGTATAAGGTAACATGTCCTGACCTTATGGAAGAAATTCAAAGATGGAAATCTGGATTGCTTTTGGCAGGAAAGGCTCAGCCATTGAAGTCAAGGAGACAAATCAGTGCCAAGAGTTCCTGTGCCTGCAGAAAATGTGTGTAAGGAAAGGAGTGTAAAGTTGTCTTTTTAATTTTGTTGTGGCTCACATCATGATGGAAAACACTTCAGGAATCCAGGGGTCTCTTTCACAGTGAAATGCATCAACATTTGAAATAATCTCTGGCAAAAACATGATATAAGAAAGTTTGACTTAACCATAACAACATCCACCCTCCCTTCATTGCAAACAGCCTTGAAAACAGGTGCTGGAGATGTGTGGAGCATTTGATGTACAAATGGGAGAATTGAAATCACTTCCCTAATTCCCCTCCACAACAACCTGCTTTGGCTCTCAGGTGAAAATCCCTCAAAGCAGCTTGTGTTCCATGTGAAACAGGTGCAGTGTCTGTGACAACACCCACTCCATTCCATCTCCTCACAGGAGTCTGATATGATGAACAACAGGCGTCTGACTGTCCTGTCTCACTTAAGTTTGGCTAGTTTAAAATAAATTTATTTTTGCTTTCAATGTGCATAGCTGTTAAACTTCCATGGTAGGGGTTGGAACTGGATGATCCTTAAGAGGTTTTGCAACCCAATTAATTCCATGTTTCTGGGATTCCATGGAAGAGTTCAAGAGCCCATGCCCATCCTCTGCCACTGTTTTACTATTCCAGACCACAGTGGGCTGGAATCTCAATAGAAGGGAATAACAGGAGGCAACACCAAGTCAGTGATATTTCTGAGGGAGTTCCATGTTTGGAAAGGTTAATATGCCTACAGAATATTGCTTCCCACCACAGGGAAATAGTAAGGAATGAGAAAAAGGTTCTACAATACATGTGTTCTCACATCCTTAATAGCAGTAAAATAGGTTGGAAAATTGCTCCCAGATAGGTGGGAGAAAACATCTTATCATCAGTGACTTGAAGAGCCCAGACTTATCAAAGAGAAAATGAAGACACAGCAGCACTACTTTTTCAAGGAGAAACTACCCTGAACTAACAGGCTGTTTAATCAGGCAGGTAAAGGCATAACAAAATCCAATGGCTGAAAGCTGGAAGCAGAGAAATTTGAGTGAAGAATTAGACACACATTTTAAACTGTGAGGGCAATGTGGAACTGGAACACATTTCCAGGGCAAGGGATGGAGTTTCCAACATTCAGTGCCTCCAGATCAGGTGTAGATAACCATCTTCAGGAACTTTAATCAAGACACTAAAGTGAAAACAGAGGGAAATATTAATGCCTTTCCAAGGGTTTTCATGTAATGAGAGTGGATTAGAAAATGCATCTTCATGGTATGAAGACGTGTGAATTCTTCATTCTTATCCCAGTGGATCTAAATATGAAAGTGGGCTTCAGCAGCCTTGGTGAGATGGGTAGGACAGAGAAAAGGCAGGAGGAATTCAGGACAAAGGAAAAGAACTTCCAACTAAGGTCATAGGCACAGACTTTATTCAAAGGATTAGTCACCCTTTCTTTCTGTGACTGCACCCTTGAACTCTCCTTGGTAAAACACTTGGAGGAGAGGATACTGGTGATCCATCTTCACAACCTAAAAAGCTCCAGGAAATATTCCTAAGCATTGAAGCTTTATAATGTATATAATTTAACTGAGTGAACAGGAAGTTATTTCTCTCTCAGAAGTTTCTTCGCTCTCAACCAATGCATTTGAAAATGAGAAAAAGCCAAGAACCCCTGCCAGTAGAATGCAACCTCCTTGTGATGAAGGGAATTCAAGAGCATGGATGTAGGCCATCCTGTGCCAGCTGGCCTTGGCAATATGGAATTATTGAATTTACTGATATGGGCATAATTCTTGTTTCCCTAAGCCAGGATGGTTATCCAAGGGGATACAAACTGGTGTGAGTTAACTTGCAGTAGACCTCACAGTACTCAGGGAAAGATAAAGGATTGAAAATAAGGTCTAGAGATTTAGCTTTTGCTTAATATTTCCCCATGAACTCTGGAGATAGTTGCTATGCTGTGGTTTTTAATCTGTGGATCCACTGAAACAGGAATGTCCCATTTTTTCCACCTGGAAAAAGGAAAGTATAACTGCTGTAAGATCTTTTCCCAAGGTGACACTGTAGTAAAACCAAGGATGAAACCCAGGATTCATTTCTTACAAGTCAGGTGCTCTCTCACTTGGAGTTATCCTCATCTGTGCTCATCCATGTGAGAGAGGGAGGTGATCCCCAGGGACTGTTCATGTGAGGTAGGGCCATATTGCTGAACTTTCCCTTTGAGATACTTTCTGCTCTCTTCCCTCCCTTTCCCAAATCAAATCCATTTACTCCTTTCAGGCAGGGATAGAGTCTCCAGTGTCACATTAGACAGAGTTTTCATTGACCAGCAGCCAATATATGAAGCCAGTATATATTGTTTCAATGAGTCTGTCTAAATGACCTCAAGGAATGGATTTCAGGTCATATCATGGACTGGCACTATCCAAACAAGACAGATCAAGACAAGGTTTTTGGTGTGTCAGATGTGGTTTTAATTTAGATTGAGACATGACAACTTGTCAAAGAAATGTCATCAAACATTAGTGTTTCTTTTCTTGATAATACAATATTGTGTGTTTCTATCAGAGGGCTTGTGTAAAACAAGAAGCGACCCCCAAATTTATCTTGAGCCTTTGTTGAAAAGAGAATGCAAAAGTGTTCCTTCTAGTGCTCAGAGTAAGACTGACTTATCTGCAATAAATATGAGAACATCCCATTGCATTTTTGAGTAGAAAACAAGAAAAAATTGCTGACTTATTTATCATCTTTCACCTTCAGATATTTGAACCCAAATTTTCCAAACTGTTGTGCAATCAGTGAGCCGTGTAGTGACCCATCATGAGATAATTCTTACTCTTTCTTGTGTAAGACTTGAAAATAGTAGCTCAACATTTATGACATTCAAAGCAAAAATTGCACATTGGATAAATTTATCCACTTCTGAAAGAATTAGGTGTTTAATGCAAACTCATTGCATGCCCCAAATGAGTAGCTTGGTCTTCCCTCTCAGATGAGATTCTGAGAACCTCAGAATTTCATTTTGCTGAACTACCACTGTGTAAAAGTCTGTTAAAATGAAACTCCTTCTTCATAACAGCACATAGGCTAATTTAAATTGTCACCATTCCCAGCTGACCACGAGAGAAGGGCTGCGAGAGGCTCAAGAGAAGGACTTTTGACAAGGGCATGTTATGACTGTTCAAGGGGGAATGGCTTCAAACTCTCAGAGGGCAGGGTTAGGTTAGATTTTAGGATCAAATTCTTTACTCAGAGGGTGGGCAGGCCCTGGCACAGGTTGCTCAGTGAAGCTGTGGCTGCCCCTGCATCCCTGGAGGTGTTTTAAGCCAGGCTGGATGAGTCTTGGTGCAACCTGGGATAGTGGAAGGTGCCCATGGCAGGGGGATGGAACAAGGTGATTTTTAAGGTTCCTTCCAAAGCATTCTGTGATTCTGTGATTCCATGGCACACTAGTCTCAGATAAATTACCCTCTGAGCTGCTTTAGAGAGTTTTCCTGCCAGCTCAGAAGACTGCTGCTTTTAGACCACACTTTAGGGAACATTGTTTTTACCTCTGGAGTTCACCAATTTGATCCTCAAAGCTGGCACAGTTTTTCATAAATTAAGGAAAATAAAAGGAGAGGCTTGGAAAACTATTGTGGTGATCCAAGCTGTCTCTGTGACAATACTGGGCTTGGCATCTGCTCTTCTTTGTGGAGCAGCAACTCAACCTTTATCTGCAATCTCATGTGTCCTACCAGGAGACCTGTGTCCACGTCTCTTCCATAAATTTTGTATCAACTGCTTGATAATTGTCCTGTGATCTTTTGTCTCTTTATATGATCTTGCATAACAGATGTATTTGCTCTCTGTACAAATCCCCATGACCCTTAAAGAAGATAATTGAGAAAAGCTCACACTTCAGATGAGGAAGTTCCCAGAAATGCCCTACATCCCACATCTCTTACTTAAACTGCCACATTTATTTGTACATTTTTCCCAAAAACCTTCTAGCAGGAGCTAAAATAATTGACTCTTTCTTTAAAAACTTAGCCTGCACCACCACAGAATCAGAGAATCATTTAGGTTGGGAAAGATCTCCAAGATAATTGAATCCAATCATTTACCTGTCACTGCCATGTCCACCACTAAACCAGATTCCATAGCAAGTTCTTTCCATAATAATATTTTTTTAAAAAATAAGGAAGTCTCTGAAGTAACTCAGATCTTTGAGAGATTGGTATTTTCTTAAAAAATTATCTTTACTGGGAAAATGGTTAGTCAGAAAAATGAGAAAGCAGGAGAAGGAGGTGAAGGGATTGAAAAGAGAGTGTGGTGAGTTTCTGGCACTTGATGGTTATTGCTGAGTTAAGGATATATTTACCTTTTCCTCTTCCTGTTGCAATGAACCTAATTCCATCATGTTTATTTGGTATCTTACAAAAATTCTTTTTGAGTTGTGGACTAACAGATTTGGTAGCATTTATGTGCAGTCAGGGGGGTGAGCCTGGTTCCACTCTCCCCAGCTGAGGACTCCTCATCCCTTCCCTCTTCCCTTCTCTACCCCATCCCACCTTCCCTGCACATCCTTGTGCATGAACAAAAAATCAGTCCTGCTTTGTTATCAGCTCACCTGTGAATGAGGAAACTGGGAGGTTTCCCTTCATCACTTTAGGTACAGGTTTAGTGAAAAATTTATCTCTGGCCACAGGCCAGGGCTGCAGCCTCCCAAGTGGGAGAAACCATCCACTAATTTGAATTTGTCAGAGTGGAGCTGTCTGCTTGCTTTTATAGCTGGGGAGGACAAAGTAATGATTTTTTTATTTTTCTTTTACTATAAGCAGGCAAATATATTAAATAAAATTGGGTTTCTCAAACAGTGCCTGTGAATGAGTTTTTTCTGTGCTGTTACAGGAGCTGGAATTGTCAAGCATTAATTCAGAGCTAATATTTTGAAGCAGAAGGTTTTTCAAACTGAGCTGTATTGCTTGAAGGTCAAACTTAACCCCCTGAGATTTAATTTCCCTTTTTCTTTTTCTTTTTCTTTTTCTTTTTCTTTTTCTTTTTCTTTTTCTTTTTCTTTTTCTTTTTTTTTCTTTTTCTTTTTCTCTTTCTTTCCCTTTTCCTTTTTCCTTTTTCCATTTTTCTTTTCCTTTTTAATTTTTTCCCTTTCACTGTTTGCTTTTCCTTTTCTCTTTTCATTTTTTCCCTTTCATTGTTTGCTTTTCCTTTTCTCTTTTCATTTTTTCCCTTTCATTGTTTCCTTTTCCTTTTCTCTTTCCATTTTTTCCCTTTCATTGTTTGCTTCTTCCTTTTCCCTTTCATTTTTCCTTTTCTTTCTCCTTCTTCTGTGCTTTTTAAAATTCCCTGGAAGAATTCAAAACACCTGTGGATGTGGCACCTGGGGATGCAGTTCTGGGTTAATGGTTGGACTCAATGATGTTTGAGGGCTTTCCCAACCTTAATGATTTTACAATTATTTTATTTTAAAAGGAGCATAAAGTCTTTAACACCTGCAGACCGACACACCTTAAAAATGTCTGTGTTTTTATCATTTATGTTGATTACAACTGTGAGGATGGGATGAATAAATATATATGACATCTTGAAGAAAAATAAAAAATGTATTCCAAAAGGCAAGTATATATTTTCAACAATTCCCAACAGTTTTGGGGGTGGGGGAGTTATTAGTTATTATTTTATGTATTTCTCCCCCCCACCCCAGCTCAGTTCACCATCTCTTGTCTGAACTGTAGTTATTAGAAGCTTCAAAAGCCACAATAAAGAAGCTGAGATAGAACCTGGTAGAAGCTAGACTACAAACTTTTTCCAACAACTTCATGGAAAAATCCAGTTTGGTGAACCCTGTGTGCTTTAAGCCATCCTCACCCATGTACCACAGCACCAATGGAAACATCACAATACTTAAAAAAAATACAAAAAAACCCAAAGAAAACACACAGAAAATACAAACCAATCAACCAACAAAAAAATTAATTCTTTTTTTCTATTCTTTTTTTAAATCATCTTTAAAATTTGCTTAACTTGAATAATACAAGAAGCTTCACTATTTTTTGATTTTGATAGAAAGAAAGAGGCAATTTTGCAGCAACAACAAAAAAAAAGTGACCTGAAGAAATTGAGCATTGGTCTAAGATGTTGTTTTATGTGATCATGCTAAGTGTGGTAAAATATTTCAAAGAAAAAGAAAACAAATTAAGAAATAAAAGCCTTCAAATATCCAGGAAACTCTGTTTTGTTTTCTGAGAATGAGTGATTAAAATATTTGACTAAATCATTGATGTGATTTCCTTTGATATGGCAACATTGTGCCCTTATTTCTTGAATTGTTACTGTACAGGAGAGTTAACATTTGTAAAGATAAAAGCTCTGTGTAAGTGTGATTAACAAACTTTCACTAGAGGAAATACACTTTCCTTCCTCTGCTGTTGTCTACTCTGATTCTTTTTTTTTAATCTCTTTGGAAAAATCAAAATCAAAATTATGATTAAAAGAGATCCATGGATGATTTATCTGTTATGGTGGGAGTCCATCCAATTTGTTTTTGTATGATCACCAAACATGTGTTTATTTCTTTTTTTAAATGGATTGTTAAATAACATGAGGTTGAATTATTTTTTGTCACAATTATATTCTAGATGGCTAAACACATTAAAAAAAATAAGGTGTGCACACTGAATATTTCTTGTTTAAAAAGCTACCAAAAGGAAACCGTTCATATTAAGAAATGTGTCATGGAAACTATTTTACCTCCAGTGTTTGTGATTAGGGTTCTAATGCTGTACTGCTTTTAGGCGTGACAATTGCATTTTTACATTGAAGTGACTTTAGTCAATGAGGAGAGAAAGAAAAAAAAAACAAACAAAAAACAACAAACCACCAACAAAATAGCCTGATTATTTAACAAGAGAGAAATGAAAATAATCAGCTCCATCTCCAGAAAGAAAAAAGGCACACAGGCAAACACAACCTTCCACTGGAAATTCAGGCTTTTATTATTATTATTATTATTTTTAAATAACAAACAAAATAGCAAAAAAATTTCTTTCTTCATCATAAAAAACTGACTTTGATCCCCAGCACAGTCATTGAGTGGAAAATTGAACTACACTATAATTGCTTTCCCTGTGACCGATAAAGTGGTGTAACAAATTTTGTGTTTGAATGATAAAATCAGCAATTGGCCCCCAGCAATTCCTTCGACCATTCCTCCAAGGACACCAGCGTCCCATCAGGCTGCAGGGCTAGAGCAAAGGCTGAAGAACTGTAAACCTACTCCAAGTTGTTGCTCTTGGAGATTTGCTTTCTCTGATGATTTTTTTGTTTGTTTGTTTTTGGGTTTTTTTTTGTTTTTTTAAATACAATACTATGTGAAAAGCTTTTATGTATTTATTTGCTTGATTTTATAATGACTCGGGTATGTACTTCTAGATCATCTAAAAAAATATATATAAATAAAATCAAAGAATCAGATGGAAGCTTATTGTAGTTATATAAACTAAAACTATCCCAAATAAAATATCTTTTATTCCAGAGTAAAATCCGGTTAGAAGGAGAAAATTGTTTTCCTCATAAGCACAGATATGTCCCAGAGCTTGTAGATGCAGAAAAGATGTAAGAAAAATTTCCTCACAAGGAAGGGAAGAGGGTTGTATTTTAAGGTCATTTTGATGAAGTTTTAAGGTAAGAAGTAAATCTTTATCTCTTAACCACTGAAGCTGCAATTAAAGGAGTTAGAAACAACTGGAAAATTTAGATGCAAAGAAAACATTTATATTTAACTTTATTTATTTGTGAGTTTAATTAAAGAAAAGAATGTGTGAACTGAGTGTAATTTTAATTTACACTTTAAGCTGATTATAGACTTAGAAACCTGACATTAGTTCCCTATTTTAAAAGTTATTCCTCTTTGTTTACTTTTCTTACACGGCAAATAGGATTTTTAGTGGAAATCTCCAAAGGTGCCTTAAGCTTCTCTCTCAGAAATTCCCAGGAGCTCTACCCCAGGTGGGGCTTTACTGGGCAGTGCCCAAATACCTCTGCAGGTCTGGGTATCCTGGAATGAATGAATTTCACTTTCTCCTGGCAAAATCACCCTAATTTAAAATCACCCACCCACTTGCAACTGTGTGAGTAGATGGGAATGAATAAATTAATTTTCCTTCTCTCTCCCTTCTTGTTATTCCATGGGTTTTAAAGATATTTTTATGCCTCCTGCTTTTTTCATACTTTTCTACTTTACCCATCCCTAATGGAAGTGCCAGGCTGCTACCTCAGATGAACTAAAGGTGTAGAGGTGAGTGCTCAGCTGGTGGAAACTGTCACTGTTTCTTGTTTCCTTGGTGACAACAGAGATGCAATATCCCTTTCCTCATTTGCCTCAGTTTAGGTCATTCACTGGATTATTTAGCACTCCTACTGTTAAAATAAAATAATGCTCAGGAAGCCACCTTGAGATTTAATGTGAGATGTCTTCACTTTGAAATAAAGAAATTAAAGCCAGCAATTAATGCAAATTAATGCAAACAATGCACATGACTAATGCCATGTCCTGCTGTCTTTATGTCCCTTGCTGTCATTTCACTGATATGATTTACAACATGACATACAAATAGTTTTAATGGTAGAACTGGTGGTAGGCAGGAGAGTAGATGAGAGTTGGAAAAAACATGGGAATGAACAGTCAGGTTCAGGATCTCAGACTGGATTGTTGTGAAAAAGGAAAAAAAAAAGAAAGCACAAAAAATTCAGAATAATCTGTAACCTTAGGTCATAAGTATGAGCTCTGAAAGGATTAGAACTTAAATTCTCACTGTATCTGTGATAGCTAATCAAATAGTTATGGGCCACAGGCATAGGGAGCAAACATTTTAATTGTCCAGGTGTAATGTTTCTAGAATTGCCCTGGATGATATCCTGACACAGTCTGGGACTTGGCACGGCCCAGAGACCATTCCCAGTAGCTGTACTGGATGAGCCACTCAGTTTTGGAGGTCCCATTTAATACATTAATATGTCCTACATTTTATATGTAGGACATAGAACATCCTACACCACCTGGCTCAGTGTGAAAGAGACCTGGAACTGTTTAATATATTAATATGGAGCTAGTTGTTCCCCACATTCATTAATACAAAAATAATTGTGGTTCCACATCACCTGCACAGGTAGAGTACAAGAGGGAGCTTCTTTCCTTATCCAAAGCAAATGTGCTGGGATCTGTGAAGGTTGGCTCTGGCTCTGTACTGGTTTCAGAGTGTATTTGGCTGGCCATCAAGCCAGATTCATGAAATTTTAAAGGTGTTTGGGAAAAAACATTGTTTAAAATCAGATTATTTCACTGATTCAGGGTTAGATATCCACCCTTCCAACAGCTGTGACAAGGTGAAAGGGGTGATAATCATCAGGGAGGAGTCTCCCACACACCTTCTCCCATGTCTTGCTCCCCAGACTGAAAACAAAATGTTTACTTGTCACACACATGCAGGCCACTTCTTAAACTTTGAGTCATCAACAAAGAAGGCTCATAAAGCAAGACATTTATCACCTGGTGGAATCTTTTGAATCATTGAACTTTCCATGTTGGTGTTTCCTTTTCCCAGTAGATCATTAAAGTCTTCCTCTGACTCAAGGAGAACATCAAAAAGTGGGAAGCACAACCTGTGCACCTCTGGGCACCGCAGAAAACTGAGGAATTATGGAACAGGAGGAGGTTTCTGGAACCACAGCCATAAATGGTTCACACAGTTGAGATTTTGAAGAAAAGCTTCATCCTGCCTAGCACACGTGGATCAGCAATTCCACCTTTGCCTGCTCATAAGGGGAACATAGTGAAGAAATGGCCAATGTAAATCTTTGCTGTAAATAATGACATCCATTTTTGTCTTTAGCTAATGATTTTATGAAATCAGTAATGAAACAGCTACCACTGTGCTCTGGTAGGCTGGAAACCAATGCCAACACTCTAAAGCATGTGTGCTGCCCTGTAGAAATGCTTGCTCCTCTGAATGGATTTGAGACACAAAGTTATGTGGGATCAGCCCATCTGGGTATCCCTGTGGGGAAGCACAGCCCATGGAGAACCACATCCCACGTGAAACTTCTGTGAACTTTGGCAATCTGCAGCTAAATGGAATCCTACAGGTTGATCCAAGTAGGCTCCTGCTGCTGCTTTGTGAGGTAGGACAGAGGAATTCCATCTTTAAGGGTGACAGTGACATTGGCCCACTGTCGTTTGGGCAAGATAGGTGCAACCTGTGGCAGCCACTTCCATGGCCTGATTCAATTCCTGGCTGCTTTGGGCAGTCCTGATTTGAACTGTTGCAAGCACAATTAGATGGAATCAGAAAACACTGCAGGTGTTAACTTTGCAGAGCAGGCTTGTACAAAAAACACATTGGAGGATTTTATGTATTGATTAAGTGGAGTAATATTAATATATCTTTTGCCTCCAGTCAGTTTCCCTCTCTTCAGAACATCCCCAGTTGGGAACCAAGATATTTTCCCTTATTCCAGCTGAATAATAATGCCATAAACTTTGGTGTTGCTGTTTGACCTGTGCCTCTTCTTTCTCCTGTATTTTATTTTATACTATTTATTTTGTTTTATCTAGTTCTCTAGAGATAACAATTTCACTGGTTTCTTTCCATCCTCCCTCTCACGTGTCCTCCCATCCCACCACTGATGCAGCTACTGATGGTAGGCAGCTCTGTCTCCCTTGACCTCGTCAACATCAGAAAGCATTTTCAAATCTCAGTCATCTCTGACAGCCTTTGAGCAGAGAAATGAGACAGTCTCCCTGACACAAAGGCTTCTGGCCTGGGGTAAAAAAACTCCTTTTGAAACAACAACAACAAAAAAAGATTCCCTCCGAACACTCCACACACCACACAGTTTTTCATTCATCTTGCTCTGCAGCCCCTCTACACCATCTTAGTTTTCAGGGATTGCAGTTTTTCTGTTTATTGTTGGCCAACCACCACACTTAAGATACTTTGCTATTCTATTCTGCAGTTTTCCTGGAAAGACAGGCACAAGTTTTTACACAGAGCAATTGCTATGCCTGGCTCTGTGCTGGTAATTGGCCCTCGGGTTGGTTTCAAAGGTTGCTTCTGCACACAGAGACTGATAGAAGCATGTCCTGAAGAAGTGTGGGAGGTTTTTCAGGAGTAAAGCATGCAGATTTCTTTTAGATGGGGGAAATGAGGCACTGGAAGGGTTGTGAACTGGTCAAATCTCCTCTCTCCAGCCTCTATTTGTGTTTTGTGAGATCATGTGGAGTACAAGCCTCTTATAAACATATTAACTCTCCAGCACAACTTGTCTCCTTAGGACAACACCTTCAGTCAAGTTAATGTCCTACTTTTCCACTTTCCACTCACTCTAATGGAAAGCTGCTTGCCTGGATGCAAAATTCATCACTTAGCATTCCAAAATATACCCCTATGAATTTCATTGTTATTGATGCCTGGCTTCATAGAGATGGAAATTATGGGCACACCAGTAGGGAGGGGAAGGCAAGTGAATGTATTAAGTCCCTCAATGCTGGCTGAGATGGGACAGCTCAGTTGTTGATTCCCACAGCCCTCAGCTTCCTGCAGTAATGTGGAACTATTGTTCCATGCTTTTTATCAAAACAGACACGTTTGCTGGGGTTTTGCGTCTTGCCACATTGAAGGGACAGATGTTTTTGCTTGTAATGTGAAAGAATTTCCTTCTATTCTTCTTGACGGTGCTCCATGAAGATTTGTGCTTCTTCTCAGACCTTCTGCTGGGCTGCCTCCACTCACAAATACACTCTGGCTTTGCATTTGAAGAGTTTAGGCAGTCATCAGCTCCCCAAAGCAGCCCAAATTGAAGGGGGGAATCTGAATATTTCACAGTAAGGGAGCAGCCCCTTGATGTTCTTTCTGTTGCACCAATTGTTTTTGACAAGAGCACCGAGGGAAAATACCGTGATCCTGATTCCTTATGTTTTCATCGTGTTGGGCTCAGATCTGTTCTGATAAGACCAACAGCAGCATTTGACTCCATTCTTAATCCAGTCAGACTGCTGGGGAGCAAACCCAGGGGGTTGGAGGACAGGGAAAGCACTTCTGGCACGGCGAGGCGCGCGGCAGAGCTGAGCTGCTGCGCCACATCTGGGGAGGCGCAAGGGCTGGCTCTAATCCCCAGCTCTGACTTGTGATTTCTTTCTTATTAATTACTTCAGGCCTATAAAATTTGGGTGAATAGCTACAGATAAATGTCCAGAAAGACTCACTCTCCTCAAGAATGTGCATGTCTTTATTGGGAAAGAAGGAATCCTTGCTGAGGGAAGAATCGGAAAGTCTTGCTCAAAACGAACTGGGAAATTTCTGCCACAGATGGGACCAATTGTCAATGTTTCTGTTTTTCACCATGGAGTAATAAATAATAATTATTAAGAAGTACCCCCTGGTGGTTTTGTTGTTTTTTGTGGGTTTTTTTACCCCTTTTTCTCCCTCCTCCCATTTATCATAAAGGAAGATTATCAATATTTATGGATCTTTTATTGCTAATGACAAGTTTGGATTTTGATTCCTAGAGCTAAATCAACCTTTATTTCTGGCATTGTTTTCAAGGAACATTAAGTACCAAGATTTCTAGATAAGTGCTGTAAAATAGAAAAAAAAAATAAAATAAACACTAGTTCAGTTTTAATAGTACAATTGTCACATTTTCCAAACTTTTTTCTGATAAAGAAATGAAAACTCAGTTTATTGTCAAACACTAGGAGATTTTTTCTTGTCTAAAGGAAAAAAAATAATAAAAAGGATGGAGGAAGAAAAACAATTCTGAAAGTTTGAAAGCAACATTTCTTGTTACACCTGGCTTTTGTAAATCAGCAAAAGTATATTTTTTAATATAAAATATGATTTATTTTACTAACCAACACCTCAAGAAAAAGGAGAAGGTCTTTTAACAATTCCAAATATTTAGTTTTAGAACAAACCTTTGGGCATACAAACTCATTTTTATATTTTCACTGACAGCTTTCTTCTCCTGTCTGGAATTCCTATAGCAAAGAAAATTCCAGCGGCCAAACAACCAGAAGTTACTTGTCAGGTATTTACAACTTCACATTTTCATCATTCCTGGATGAGAAGATTGTTTGCTTAGTTATTTTTCAGTTTTACTCCTTTCCCTACTTAAAAGAAAGCCAGTGAGTGCTTCAAGACAAATTTCAGCAGGCATTCATTGTCTTTATTTCCATGGTTTTTCCAATGATCTTTCTTTCTGATGAGAACTTCTATATTTTTTGGTAGCTTCAAAGAAGAATGATAGGCACACTGGTTCTTCAGTGTGAATAAGTGAATATTTTCTTTGAACTAAGCTTAATTATATTCTTAGGGAGTCTATTAAAATGGTGTCCAATCTGGAATTCTTACAATACTAACATCATCTCTTTTAAAAAAAGGCATCTGATATCACATCCCTTTCCTGGGAATGTTCAAGGCCAGGTTGGATGGGGCTTGGAGCAATCTGGTTTAATGGAAGGTGCCCATGGCAGGGCATTGGAATGGGATGATCTTTAAGGTCGTTTCCCACCCAAATCAATCCATGATGTAATGATGTCCTATCAAAAAATGGCCTTGTGATAGGTGAATCAAATATTTTTGATTGAAAATGTCTCAGGAAGGATTCCTTGCCTCTCCCCACAATCCTCCTGCTTAGGTGGTTCTCAATCAACTGATGTAATTATTATAATTTTGGGCTGGATTAGAAGCTGTTGTTGTTATTTAGAGAGTTAACTCCCTCAGCAGGAGTCACCTATATGCAAGGTTACCTACCTAAACCACAGATGACAGCAAACTGCATTAAGCTAGAGCTGATTTCCTCTTTCCTTCATGTTTCTACTTACTGGAGAATTTTTACTCTGGGGGAAAAGAAAAAAGGCAAACACACAGTCCTGTTCTAACAGTCCAGGCAAAGAAGCCAATGCAGAACAGCAACTAGGGGATGATTTATTGATCAAACTTCATTCTCTGAGCAGTACTTAGCATCCATGCACTAATAAAAAGAAACAGACAGCTCTGCTGGCTCCTCAAATCCTGGCTCTTGCTGCTAATTCCTCTGAATACATTACCTGAATCAAACACATAAGGCTGCTCCTGGCTTTGTCCTGTTTTGAGCCCCAAGGTATGATTTCCATGGACCAGCACTGAAAAGTACCTAAATATTTCTCCCTGCTGCCGTCTCTCCAGCCACTCCCAGCAGTTGAATCACAGTGTCTTGACTGTATTAGGCTCCAGGGGGTAAGCTTGTTTAGTAATAGCCCTGACCTTTTC
>NC_031770.1:109154061-109193460 GCF_001522545.3 Parus major
CAGTCTTCAACCTGCTTGCTAGAAAAGCCTCTTCTGAGATTTATCTGCAAGAGCTGGCACAGCACTGAGTTGTGCCACCCAAAGAATTAAGCAGTAGGGATTATCACCAATCTCTCCTCACTCCTGTGATATTTACTACCCTAACCCCAGCAAGTGCTCTGCAGCCCAGAAGCAGAGAGAATGGAAACAGGTATTTAAAAGTTTTCCAGACCCTGTTGCTTTCCAGTAGCTGAATAGGTGACTAGAAGACCAAATAAATGTATGGATTAGGAATACAACCACAAAATTTCTTCCCACCTGGTAAAGATACTGGTAACTATTGCAGTACCTGTAATATAAAGAGTGGGCAGTTGTCATTCTGTTGGTAAAGCTTCTCCAGTTGATGTAAAGAATCAGAAATCACAGCTGTTTGATATCCAGAAAGAGATTCACAAGGAGTATTCAGCACCAAACACCAAAAGGATAACTATGTTAAAATGAATTAAAGTGCCTTAATAATGGCATTGGTATTTGGGAGGTGTTGATTGAATGGCTCTCTTGGAACAGCTCTGATCCAGTGAAATTTTCACAGGGACATAATCTTCTCTCCACTGCCAAAAAGGCAAATGTACATTTTCATCTGGTATAAATCTTGACAAAGACCATGGAAATCAATGGAGACAATCCTGATTTAGGCCAATTGCAGAAAGCAGAAGGTGGCCCCATCTGTAGATACTAAAAGTAGCTTTGATTTTTTCCTCATGGCCAATGATGTCCAGTATCCCCTAGGGATTCTTAATCACAATGGCAGTGTGTTACCTTACAACTAATCAGTTCCCCATGAATCCTGGAAACATATTAATTTGCATCATCTTTCAAGCACCATGAGGCCAGAACGATGTCTCACACCGTTATGAAGGAGGAGAACACTTACAGCAGCAAGGAATGAACAGAAGGAGCTGAAACCTGCAAAGACAAATTGACACAAAGAATCGTGACACCTTTGTATATAGGTTTTTAATTATACCAGGAGCTGAATCAAAATGGCAAAATCAGTTTTAACTATCCTCTAACTATAGTTAATTCCAATTACAAGCTATTTATGAGCTTAAAAAAAAAAAAGGTTTAATGAAAGGTTCAATGAAGAGAAATTTTGGGGAGCAAAGTTTTTCATGTTTGAAATTCTCAGGCAGTCATATTGGTTTATTCATGAACAAGGTTTTTCATCATTTGCTATCTTAATTTCTTATGCCACCACACACAGTTTAGAAGCTTAATATCAAGTCTGAAACTTGAACCCTAGAAGAGAAACAGAATAGCTTTGCAGTTCTAGTTCTGTCCTCAGTGAAGGATAAGATCTTTTTGGACTAATTTGTCATAAAACCATAAGTAATTTTTAAGTAAAAATGCAGATGGGGAATTAAGGATCCTTTACAAAGGGATCTTGCTATCTCTGTGTAGCTGTGTGCCAGCTTTTATCCCCATTTCCTCTTTTTAATATGTTTTAGCTGATATTTTCTGAGTTGGTAAGGTGAATATGGAACTCGTTTCACCTAGGGCTGGACTCCTAAAGGTGTTTCATATAAGCTGTTCTCAGACTACTTTCATTTAAAAAACATATCTAGAGACCAACTTCTCCCATTTTAAGAGAGATGAGAAGCTTTTTGGTGGAGTTTGGCTGGTGACAAAAGTAGATTAGGTCATTACTTCTAGATGGTAATGGCTACATGAGATCCCTTCCAGTTATACATTTACCACCATGTAATGCTGGACTCACCAGGAGCCTGTGTGATTACAATGAAATTTACTTCCCAGCACAAATGTTATGCTTTCCATGTTCAAAAAATATAAATACTCTAAATAATGAAACCACTTCTGATATGAAAAACACTTTTGAATTTCCTGGTGTGATCTGCAAGAATTAATCCAGACTGTTATAAATAGATTCTGTTGCATAGCAAGTTCTTTGCTAGGTCATGTTGACATCAAACTCATATTTTTCCCTTCAGTAAAGCTCGTTCAAACTGTAACAAAGATAATGTGGCCAAGCTGAGGCAAAGGGGCTTGATTGCTTAAAGTGAAGGAGTTAAGTTGATTTTCACCACCTAAGGTTTAGACACTTGTGGTAAAATGTTGCTTGATTCTTCTCTTCTATGGTTCATAGCAAAAATCAAGCAATGTCAAAATGATTAACTGTAAGTGGTCTTGCATTTGATCATCTCTGTGCTTCAATTATAATTACAGAGTCAAGCCTAACAATAGTCTCTCTATAATTTCTTTATTGGCATGCAAAGTTTGTGCAGTAAATATTTCTTCTCATCGCATTTTTTCCTCTTTTCCAACAAGCTCTCAAAGCAACCATTCCAAACTAAACAGCAATTGAACTGGACTATTATTATGCTGTACATACTAATTCTGCTCCCAGCTATTTTTTTTTTTAAAGCATGAAATTCCCAGATTACAATGCTGCATCATGTGAACTCATCTTTGAAATAAGTCCGAGCTGTAGATTTCAAAGCCCAAACTGACTTGAAACTGCATTTCCTCATCAAAGATAAATGTTTAGGGCTAGTGTTCTTGTTTGATCCAAGAAATAAGTCCTAGGTTCAGTCTTCTAGAGTAAAATCTTGATTTAATTCAAGCCAGTAGCAAATTTCCTATTGTTTGTTAACAAGGTCAGGACTCCAGCACCGGATCTCTTCTCCCTGAAGTTCAGGTGCAGAGGGAGTTCTGAATCCACATTCTGAATTCTGATTGCTGTGTTTATTAAAAAAAAAAAAAAAAAAAAAAAGGTGAGTTCAAAAAAACATTTTTTAAAGTGGGGCTTACACCACCTTTGGTGCTAAATTATATCTCTGAAACCTGGAGTTATTGGAAAGAGCCCTGTGAATGCAAGAGGCTTTGGATTAGATCCTGTGACCACAGGGGTACAAATTGCAAAAGAAAATTAATCACACATAACACATTACATTACATAATTTAGACCATCCTTTTGCAGCTTTAATTAATATTTTTTTTCTAGTATAATTTCCTGTGTGTATCAGAAATATCTTTTTCCAGCCCTGTTGAAGAGACTCACATCCAGAGAGAAGTACAAATCTGCCTGCTACTTTGAGATCAGTAACTGAACATGAGTTTCAACCATTCTTTCCCCAGACAGTCTAGAATTCTAAGCCAAACCTAGAAGTCTCAAGAATACTGAGAATTTATTTCTTTTGTAGGGAAAAAAAAAATAAAGCAGAAGGAGTTTTGTTTCCTCACTCTCTTCGAAGTTTTTGGAAAATACTGATATGACAACAATTGCTATTCTAATTTTGAAATTTCAGACTTGGGAAGACCTTTTTTTGCATGTAGTTATTAGAAATAGATGATGATGATGATGATGAATACTATTATTTATCTTTTCTTACATCCCTCTATCCTATCACATGGAAGCTCTTAGATATTGCAATGAGTTTTGATATGTTGTTGATGTGATCAGAAGGAAATTATGATGATAAAATGTCACGAGTATGATTTCACAGAACTTTCACCTATTGGATAACATTTAAAAGACCATGTAAAGAGAAATCCCTGATGATCAGCTTTAATTATTCTCTCTTTGGTAAAGTCAAAAATTATAGAGTAAAATTCACAAGTGTACCAGGCTGAAAGGGGAAAAAAAACCCTAAACACAAAGTGTGGTGTGACAGATGTGGAATGACCTGTTACAGTCTCAAAATGCAATCCATTCTGTATATCTCATTTAATGTTGCAGAGCACTGTTCCAAGGAACTCATGGAGTGCTGATTTCAGGTTTGTGCTTTACTGATTGTTCCATTGAGTTTCCCTCTTCAAATATGAGTTTCTACATCACTCAGATCAAGGCACCTTCACCCTGAAAAGAAAAAGAATTAAACATAACTTTGGAACACATGGCATTCAAACTGGTGGATAAAACACATCTAGTTTTATGTATTAAAGGAACTTCCTTCAATTAAATGGGAAAACTAGTCTGGCACTCCAAGGAAAACCATGTCAGTAAATTTACTGCAATTTACAATACTCAAAGAGAAATGGTTACTGCAAGGTGTGTGTGTGTTTTCTCTCCTTTCTCGTCTATCCAAAATAGCTGATCAAAATACAAAGTCTGAGTTTCATCACAGCTCAGCCTCACAACCAAAATATTACACTGTGTAATATTTTCTTTTGTTAGTTAAAAAGAAACTCTTTTGTTAGTGAAAAGAAATAGGTAAATCATGCCATAATTTTAGCTGTTTCTCCCATGAGGCTGTGCAATGGAAAAGACACTTGGTAACAGGGATGGTTTTGATGATTATTTCCACAAAGAATTCTTTCATTTTGTCTTGCAGACATAGAGTTCCTGCAGACACAACAGGTAAGGCAAGGAAAAGATATTAAACTATTACAGACTGGACAGGGTTATAGGTCATCTTATAAAATATCACCTTCTATATCAAAGAAATCTTCAGAGAACAAAATAAAACTGCACAAGGTGGTGTTTGGAGCTGGAGACCTGTGTGTCTCAAGTGAAATTGCATGTTCAGTTACTCAGCTGAGTAGTGGACTTAAAATAAGAAGAGTTTAACAATCACAGGGGTTACCTGTAAGGTAAGGACTATGATTTTTGAGGTATTTTAAATAACAAGGTGACATTTGTGTGCCCCAGATCCAGAATCTGAGTGAATTAGCTCAGTTTTGTCAATAATCACAAAGCCCAGGAAAAGGAGAGCAAACACTTGAATCTAGACTAGATGAACTTTGGGGGTCCCTCCCATCTCAGGACAGTCTCTGATTCTCTTTAAAATATAAACTTTCACTGATAAGTGGGAAATGTTAAAGCATTTGATTGGGATAAAATCATTCTCTGTAGGGATTTAGATACAACAGACATGTAGAAACCTTTACTGGTTTCAAGGGTTTCTTTTCTTATTTTTGTCTTATGCTGCAATTTTATTTTGTTTTAAAATAAGCAATACATTCCTTCTAAGGGCATTGCTTTTGAACAAGTCATCTTTTAGATGATAAACTCAAACTCAATGGCTACAATTTCACTGGATGCATTAACTGAGGTAAATCTTTGTCTTTCTCTCTAAATCAGATGAAATGAATCTACTTTCAGATTTGTCTGCCTGTTTCTCAGGACACCTTTCTGTTGATGGTACCAAAATGACTGAATGTCAGAAGCTTAAATCAAGAAAAGATAAATCCCAACC
This sequence comes from Parus major, assembly GCF_001522545.3. Classification (NCBI taxonomy): domain Eukaryota; kingdom Metazoa; phylum Chordata; class Aves; order Passeriformes; family Paridae; genus Parus; species Parus major. The sequence goes on from NC_031770.1 coordinate 109,159,257, forward strand.
CAAAATACTCTAACATGAGTCAGAGATAGAAACTGTTCCCAGTATCAGCCTTAATAAATGTGGGAGAATTTGCTCCTTCTCAAAACAAGGAAAGCTTTGAATCACATGCCATACATGAATCATACATGAATTACTGCTTGAATGTGGGAGAAGGGCAGTTTGGAGCAGCACAGGTAGGAATTGATGTCCATGGGGAGTCCTTGGTGTACAAAGGTTGTATCTTTTTTTTGGTGATCAATAAGCAATAAGAGTTTTCTCTCAGGTGTTCTTTAAATATTGTGTTTTCATGACCATGTTCACCCATTTTCTCTTCTTTTTGCAAGTGTGGATAAGGACCAGGTTGCATTTTCCCTGTGTTACATTTGTGCATTCTCGATGTCTACATAAACTGAGACCTTTCCCTTAAAATCCACTGTAACACCATGGTAAAAATTAAGGAATACCATAAACAAAGAAAAAAAACCATGGAATTTCTGTATCTAAGCTGGATTTTCTTCCATCTATGAGGACAAAACCACTGATCTAAGGATTTGCAAGGTTTGGCCTCTATATATGTAGATATTTATAACATCCAGCAAAATGGAGTTTAATGTAATTATCTCTTAATGCAGATGGTTACATTGCCTTTGTTTCCACAAATAATCAATATAATTTGACAGATGTGTCTAGGTCTTATTCCATTCTAAGATAAAATATTACAGGTAAATGAATCAGACTTAAAGACAATTATTTATTTTAATTGAATAATAAGAAAAATCAGGCTGAATTGAGGCTTCATGTGTAGCCTATATCTTCATTTGACCAGAAAAATTACACATTTTTCTTTAGAGGAATATTTCTTATCATCTGGAGCTAAAGCTTTGGAAACACCACTTCCTAAGAATAATAAGAGTTAAACTCTTAAATGGATTTAACAAGGGGATTGAAAACTTTATGAATAACATAATGGCAGATAGAAGTCATCCAGCTGAAAGCATATAATGTCAATGGTCTTTCATAAACATATTCATAAATCATCAGCAGATGTATAAGAATAACTTTACTAAGGAATTCTGCCATTGATTTATTTTTCCTTTATGTATCTTTTGAAGAGTTTTAGCACAGCTGAAACTGTGTCTCTCTGAAATTGTGTCTCTTTCTTTGGGATCAGCTCTATTTAGAACATACTGACAATGGTTCAAGTTGCAGCTCTACATAATAGTTTGAGATAACACATTTTAAGCTGAGAATGCTCTTGGAAATTCTGCATGAAACCCAGATATTCTAGACAGGGAACTATGAAATCCTTTGCCTTGGCTTCCATTTTTTTTTTTCAGAGTGTGTCCTTGCACAGAATGGAGAGTCCAAGGGCTGAACAAGCCTAAAACTTCACAATGAAATTAAATTAAAAGCATAGTCCCACTGGGTTTGAAATCAAGATCGTGAGAATCAGTGTGTTCTGAACAGCTTCCATGAACTATTACATCTTTAAGAATGATTTGGTTCCAAGATGGGTCCAGAATGGTTCCAAAAAAGCCCTCTCAACAGCAACAATAACACAACAAACAAAGAACCCCCAGCAATAAACACACCATCGAAACAATCCAACCAATGAACTAGAAAACTTCCCCAAAAACTCCATCAAAAACCAACTTTTTAATTTTTGTCTGACTTAGAAGTGGTAGCAGTTTTTAAATGCTTGGGGAAAGACAGGTAAACTGCACTAAGGCTGTAAAGTATAATTACATTCAAAAACTTTAACTTGGAGTTGTATATTTTGAGGGTTAGAACACTGCATTCATTATGGATGAAGTAACATGAAAACTTCCCCTTCCATTTTCAGAATGAAGGTGCACGTGTTCAGTTGGATGACAAGAAGACTAAGGTTAACCTTCGTTCTAGAAACACCTTGGTAAACACCAAAAACAATGGAAAAAAATTTGACTTCATTTCCCTCATATATGTTTTAAATATTGAGAAAAACAAGTAGAACATAAGTAGTTAAAACACCCAAACTCAAGAGACAGAGGAAACATTTTTATTTCTCTAATTACATATTAGATTCATATGATGATAAAATATCCTGCATTAAAAGGGACCCACAAGGACAATCAGGTTATGATAACTCATATATTATTGCTAGCACTAATGATAATAGCAATTAAGGCAAGACAGAACTCCAAATTCCATAGAACCTTGATCATGTAATCCGAGATCCATCCTATATGAGGCTGTATAACAAGGTATTTGTATGTAGTGCCTCTATGTGAGAGTTTTCCACTGGATACAGTAAATCAGTTCATGAGAGAGATGTAAATTGACAAAGCTGATGTTAAATCTTAACTCTACTCATGCAATGAAACCTTGGTGTGGGAAATAACAGTGTGGTCTAAGATCAGAGGCAGATGAGTACTTAGCAGCAAGATCTCAAAAGGTGTTTACATCCTACTCTTGGATTGATGTGAAAGACAGACATGAAAGAATGAGTCATTTTTTACATTGGACCAAGTCACATGGACTTGGTGGATTAACATCTGGATGTAGTCCCTAGTCTTCCTCATGATCCAGGAACAGAGACAAAATACTCTGGCTGAAATTATTCCAGAAGACAGTTTGATTCGCACAGAAATAAAATACAGGACGTAAAAAACAAAGAAATATTTTATTATTGCCATCTATAGACATCATTGGATAAAGGGCACTGCACCAACTCAAAATAAAGCTTGTGCTATGACTAAAATTGCTCCCACACAGATATAATTTGCATGAGCAAGAGATGAAAACATAAATAAACAGTTATGTGGGTTACTTTGACAATGTCTACGTTTATACATTTATACCATGCTAGATCTTCCTTATACATTTGCATGTACAGCTGTAAATAGACATGTGTGGGTGTGTTGTTGACTACAGATGGAATAACTTAAAAACGTCCAAGGTAATTTTATTTTAAAAAACAGTAAAAAAATAAAATCACTTGCATTCCTGGTTCCAGCCTGAAGCACTTTTTTACAGCTGAAAATAGGGCTTATAATAAAAATGCTGACACAACCTTAACTATAGAGGTGCTAGCAGGCAGTGCTATAATAAATAATGTGGGAAATATTTTACACTTCAAGGCAATTACATGTTCAGCCATCTTTAGGATTTCTGGGCTATGAAGGGTAGGGATTAGGTGTACTTGACAAGTGTAAAAGACCCATGACTCATGACTGCTAGAAGGCACAAATGAATTACAAAAGCTGAGAGAAAGCTTTGTAATCACCAAGCACAGGTAAAATATTTTTTATTTAGGGGTAGATAAGGATCAGGTAGATGTAAAGATACACACTTCAGATTTCATTCAGTGGGTTTTTTCAAGATGTGGTAAAAGTTGGGTTAAATCTATTGTCCTAACTCACCTTTATGTAGTTTTCACTTGCATTTGTGCATTTATATTACACAAATATGACTTTGAAATGGAAGTTCATACTTGTAGGAGAATGGGACCAAACAGGACCAGTTAGATCATGGAGTAGCCTCTGTTTCAGGAAGAGCTGGAGGAGATTTTAGTAGAGTTTAGATTCACAAAAACTCTTAACAGCCCTGTCAACCTTCACCCACCAGAAATACCCTCAACAGCTTCTTTGTACACAAAGTAAAAGATTAATGTTCCAGGTCTGAAAAATGGCCAAAGTGCCAAACACAGAATCATAGAATCACTAGTGTTGGAAAAGACGTGCAAGATCATTGAGACAAAACTTCTGCATTGGTTGGATGCTGCATTCTCCCCAGTCCTGAACTTTGAATAAATTATGAGTTTCAATAGGCATACAGACTGGAGGTATTGGAATTGTTAATTAAAGACACCTCAAAAATGAACATCCAAGTCAGAGAGAAACAAAATCAATTTTTGGTCACTGGGGAGAGGTAGCACACCATGATCTTTGAGAAATACCTTTGACTTGAAATGTTATTTTCCAGTGAGAAAAAGTTGTTTTGTGGAGGTATTTTCCTGTTTCTCTCTGCTTGTCAGGAAGGAAGGTGGAGGCCACACTTCAGAAACGCCAAGGTTCAGTGGGTGACCCACTCACCTGTTCACCTGGTTCATCTGAATTGGCCAACTGCAGCAGTGTGATCAAATCATTTTTATGGCACCTCTCAAACAGGTTCAGGCTCTGCTCTAAACCCCACAGCAAACATCTGTGTAGTCATGAGGGTGATAAACCCCACAGGGAGACCAGACTGTGCTGATCTGTCACTTACAGCACCTCTACAACCTTCCCCACAAGTCTTAAAATGCTGCATATTATGGTTTCCTAAAATCTGGTAGAGGAATGTGTTTTTTCAGAGCTCTTTGTCTGACATCTGCTTTTTAGAAACAGACTGAAGAATTTCTCATCCTGAGCAAAATCCAAAACAAAGCACCACCCTCCTGCCCATCTTGCCTCAAACTGGTAACAGATCTTTATAACTTATCTAAATCTTAGGCCAAGCCTGCCTCAGGTCATGTTTGAGTTCATGAGCTTTATTTCTTATGTAAACCACACCAAGTCTGGCAGAATATTAATTTTTAATGGTTTTCCTCCTCTACGTATCTGTTTCCAGAGATAAGTTCTAGTTATCTCTTATTTCCAGTTTTCATCAGTCTTGGCTATAAGATATGCAGTAGATCATGAGGATCAAGCAAGTAAGAGATTTCTTAAAAAAATAAAGTTTGTCTGTCTTTCCCACAAAAAAAAAAGAAAAAAGAAATTATATGTGTAGATATAAATTAACAGTCTGTTATTTAGACCATTCCCACAATAAAGGAGGGCCAGAGGTTGGACTAGAGATTCTGGTCTGTGAAGGAACTGTGTAGCTGAATATAACGAGCTGAGAATTTTACTCAAGTGCTCAATTCCCTTTAATTCTGCTATTTGGGGACTCCTGCCACCATTCAATATTTTTGCCTTACTCCTTTTAGCTCCAAGTGATTTAATGCTCCTTCATGCTCACAATAGAACAACTACAGTGCAAAATGATGAATATCCAACTTGCAGATCAGAATTTGAATGAATATCAAGATAGATATATTCTTTTCAGTGTATAACAGGGCTGGGTAGCAGCACCATAGTTTAAGACACTTAGAATAACGTGACACCAATTTATTATCATTAGAAATAAAGCCTTCAGAAAAGACCCTAAGCATTATGTTAGCATTGATATGTCAATCCTGTGTTTGAAGGATGGCAAGTCTGAATCCCAGCACAGCCTTAATTAACAGAAAATAATTAGCATCATTTTCCCAGCTGTGAATTTGAGATTTTTTTTTTTCCAACAGAATCCATTGATTGATAATTAAGGAGGAGTTAGTTGTAATAAAACTCCCAGTATTGCAATTTCTAATTGGCCTTTAAGGACATTTTACAGTTACAGTTACTTTGTTCCAGGCATTTTCTGGCTTTTTTTTTTTTTTTTAACCAGCTTTAATAAGGAATCCCTTCCTCAGCGAGGTAAAAAAGATGCAGATGAATAGAAAAAGCCACTGTACTGTTACATATATGAATTTAAAACCTCACATATAATACAGTCCATTTGATTTGTTTGGGTAATAATTGGTGCTAAGTGAACGTAAAAAGCTTTGAAGTTTACTTTGAATAACCTAAAATTTATCCAAGCACTTGAGTCTTTGATTAAACTGCATTATCCCAGAGATTTATGTAAATGCTTAACTTGATGAACAGTAAATGCTCCTGTTGGCTTCAGTGGGATGGAGCATCATATGTATAGTTAAGCAGATATATGTATATCCTTCAAGGAATGCTGCCCTAGGCTGGAAATCTTATAGGAATGGATTCAGCTCAGGACATGTCTGCTTGTTTCATATTTCCAGCCAGTCCACAAATACTGCTCCTACAGTGTCCCCCAAGGCACTCAGATTTTAATCCTACAAGTAGAATTGATTTAAAAGCATCCATTTAATGATTTTTGTAATATCTGTACATTGACATAATTTTGAGTTATTTTCCTGAGTTATCTGAAAATTTCAAATGTTGGTGAAGACAATCTAAAGCCTTTCAGTGTTTTCTGCATTTCTTTCCTCTCCATTTCTGCTTTTTCTCCCACTTGAAAAGAAATCTTGAACAACTGACCAAAGGGTAAAAAAAAAAAAAAATAAAAAAGGAACAAAAAAGAAAAAAGAAAAAGAGAAAAAAAATAGATCATCTTGTACATCTAAATACAACAATAGAAAAAAATACTTTTCTTAAATTTCTTTTTATAGAAATGTGATTTTTTAGGAACAATCTTTGTAAAGAGGTGGTGTCAGATTTCTACATAGCAGAAAATCAATGTCATCTCAACATTCATAACAATATTTCCTAAAAGGAGCCTCTCATATGTGAAACAAAAGTGGAAATCCAAACTGGCCCCTAAGGTTGTGAAAGTAGATGTGAAAAATCAGACTTGGACCTGCACTGGTGCAATCTGTGGCCAGTACAAAATTATTTAAGCTTTCTTAATTCAGATAAATAATTAATGCTTAATTAATGGGTGCTATTACTGGCAGAAAAAGAGCCATATGATAAGGACTTTTGATGTTATTTCCACTGGTTATTCCTGTCTCTTTCTTGCCCTGTAAATTTTTTTATATATCTATGCCAGTGAAAAAACATTTCCATATGATCAGAGTGTCCTGACTATCTTTAGAATCCAGATCAGCTCAGTTTCTCCATCTTGGGAATGCAATCAGGCTGCCTGCCTGCCTCTCTGAGGTGGATGTCAGATCCCTTCACTGTGACTGCCTTACATCTTGGCTGGGCTAATTCAGCTTTCTCTCTTTGGAGATCATCCAGAGAAGATTACAGTGCTTACAAATTTATTCCAAGTGTGTCTGCTGCATTTTGTTAACATGGGCTGGAATGTCCTCCTTCATTTCGATCACAGAAATCACTGGGATGATTTTCAGTCCAAAGGAACCAGCAGAGCTGGACATTGTTACTGCTTCTGTTCAAGAGCACTTGGTTCTTCCTCTCTCACAGTACATAAGCATCACTTCAACCACCAGAAGCACAAGAATTACTGAAAATTCATGGGTGTCCTTAGCTGGTATTTGAGTTACTGGACTGGCTGACATCATATCAAAAAGACAAGAATGATTTGGAGGGGAAGGGACCTTAAAGATCATCTCCAACCCCCCTGCCATGAAGAGAGACATGTTCAACTAGATCAGGTTGCTCCAAGCTCCATCCAATCTGGCCTTGGACATTTCCAGGGATCCAGGGGCAGCCACAGCTTCTCCAGGTAACCTGTGCCAAGGTCTCAGCATCTATTCAGGGAAGAATGTTTTCAATCTAAACCCAGTTTAAAGACATTCCTCCTGTTGCTTCTTCCCCTGATCAAAAATCCTTCAAAGACAATTCAAAGTGACACCATATAGACACGTAAAAGCCCCAACCTAGGCTTGCAGATTATCCACATGTAAAGAATAAGGACAGTTATTCCCACCACCTCTGCTACTCCCTAAAACAAGAAGGATTCTCCCTGTTTAGTTTTGTGTCTATTGTCAGGAACATGCTATGCCAGCAGGCTGCTGGGAACAGCAAACCCCACACTCCACAGCCTATTTTGGCCAGCCTGGAAATCTGCTGCCTCCACACAGGAAGGGACGAGGGAGCAGAACGCTGCAGCTCCTGCTAACAGAGAGGGCTGACACTGGGACAGCAGTCCCCACCTTCCTTTCCCACCTCCCTGGAGGCAGCAGGGGCATCAGCTGAGAGAACACGAGCATCTGCATCTGCATGGACAGCTGCCCTGGGACACAGCTGGGATAACCCTGCCCATCGCTGGGGATGATGATGGAGTGTGGCTGTCCTTTGCTGCTAAAGAGATGGCTCTGTAAATATCACACAGGGATTTCTCGTGGATATCTCAGGACAGAAGTTATCCCAATTGAGCTCAGCCTCCTAAGAGAGGGCTGTCAGGTCTAAGTTAATCACAGAGGGGGGCTGAGCATTCTGGAGCACTACTCGTTGCACTTATTTTAGAGCTATTTTAAGACCAAATCAATATTGACTGCCTTAACAACTTGAATGACACGTTTTGAAACATTATCCTAATTTTTCTAACATTTACTCCCCCATATTTGAAAATAATTTGAAAATAGTTTCAATCCTGACTCAGACTTGCTTTTTTTCAGTGGATTTGACATTCTACTAGAGAACTTACTGTTTCCTAAACACGTTTATCCTTTCAGAAACCTTAGCCAAAACACCATTAGCCTCCCATCAAATCCTTCTTCAACTAAAAGGCCATAATAAATCCTGGGGTGTGGGAAGGTTAGACCTGCTTGCCAACAGCACTAAGAGTCACTTTCATCAGCCTGTCAATGATTTCTTTCTAGTGGAGAAAGACTTTCTTCTTAAAATGTGTAATTTCAGTGAAATCAAGGTAGGAGGAAATTTCAGCACCTTGCTTAGATCATTCTCTTGCCCCCAAACAGGATCAGCTACAGTTAAGTGATTCCTGTTAGATGCTTATCTGACTTGTTCTTAAAAACTTGTTAAGCTTCAACAACCCCTCAGGACAATCTGTTTCAGGTCTGCAGTCAGCATATTTTATCTGAGACCTCTCATGAGTCTCCCTGGCTTGGCTTAAAGTCTCTTAATTTTCCATTCCTCAGAAAATATCACAGAATCATGGAATGGTTTGGGTTGGAAAGAACCTTAAAGATCTGGTTCCAACCACCTGCTCTATAAAGAACAGTTAATTTCCCTCCTTTGCAGCAATCCTTTTACCTCTCCAAAGACAGTTGCTATGTCTCTGCATAAATTTTTAGTCCATTTTAGACTAAATAAATCCAATGAAAGACTTCTCCTTAAAGAACAGCACTATTTGTGCTGGAGATATTGATAAGGGTTGAACAAACAGCAGTGTGTTCAAGGTGCTGCATACCAAACCACAAGAGACATTTAGGATCCAAAACACACACTGCCTGGGATGACCTTATTGATTTAGAGCAGCAGCAAAAGCTTTCACAGAGCTGAGGGAGCAGCTCAGAAAAAAGGAGCAAAAACTTGGATACTTTGGGTACATGTTTGGAAAATGCCCACATCAATATATTGTATTTTCACATTTTATCAATTCCAGTAGGTTTTACGTTGAGGTGAACAGGGGGAGGAAATTATAATAAAAATCACCAGGAAAACTGGTATATTATCATGAAGTATAATTACATTCTGAAGCTTTAATCTAAAGGACATTTCACAAAACGTGGATCAAGGTTTTCAAGTACAGGTGCCAAAAATCCAGCTGCAATATTAATATTTGGATAATAATTATTATTAATATAAAGGAGATCTGACTTCTGAAAGGGGCAATATTTTTGTCAGTTCCATTAAAATTGGGTAGGCATAATTTCCAAAACTGTCCATAGGTTGGGGAAGACAAATATGGATGGAAATGCTAAATTCTGCTTTTAAGACTCTCACCTTAGAGCTGTAGAACATGTGCTGCCTAGGGGAGGTCTGAGATCTGTGCTGCCTTCTCCCTTCCAAGGGATTTAAGTACCAGGGTTTAATAAGCATCAAGAATCTTTTTTTCTTACCTAAACTGTACTGGAAAAATGGTGTGTAAGTAGGTATATCAAGGAATTTATTTTTATTTCCATATTTTTATTTCCATATAAAATTTATTTCCATATAATATTTTCTCCATTTTCCAATGGAAATGCCAGTCTCACAGGTTTGTGCATTCCTCCAGCAGGTTCTTCATTTTCCATGCCATGGGTGCTGAACCGAGGACAAGGTGTCAGGGTGAGCTCAGGCCCATTGCACTTCACCAAGCAGTGATGTAGCACCTGCATTCCTACAGAACCTGGCATTGGGAATCTCCAGGAGTCTGAAAATATGGAACTTCAGCTCTGTAGGATAAGGGAGCAATGAATCTGTCCTGAGATCACTGTTCTGCAGAAACCCAGAACAAGTTTAAACCCTGACTGATCAGCATGAAACAAAGGACAGCATAACAAGGGAAAGAGAAATGTTCACAAGAGCAACAGGGTTTTATCAGTGATGATTTTTCCCCCAGATTTAGCTGGAAACTCAAACTTGATTAAAAGTGGTCCATTTTCTTATCCTGTGATATTTGGTTTGTGGAGGAAAATTTACCAACTAAACCACTAAAAGGAAGGATGGTCTATAAACCTCTTATCTCTTTTCCTTCTATGCCTGGATAGTTTAAAATCTTTGGGACAGCCCTGATTGTCAAAAACAAATTTCCTGTTGACCTCACTTTCTGATTTTTTTAAAATAGATTTATTTTTTTTTCCTCATGGAAAATTCTCACTCTGGGCTGTCCAGCTGTACAGGAAATCCAGATTTAAAATCCAGCCCGGCCCCAGGACCCTTTTGTAAGCCAAGGTACTTTTGTGTTTTAGGTAATTTCTTCCCCTTTTAAAGGTTAGCCATGAAGATATGCAGTTTATGAACCCTTCAGCTGCTGCAGAGAAGAGGTCCATGCAGGAAGATCAAGCTCTTTTGGCCAAGGAAAATGTTTTTAAGGAGAAAATATGTTGATTAATTTATTTTAGTGCTGCATGGTGATTCTGGTGTAGTAGTGATGCTGTAGAATACAAAGATGGAAAGCTAAGGTTAATGGCTCATGAAAATCCATAAGAACCAAAACACAAAATTTTGTCTTCAGCAAATACAGTGTATTATAACTACCAAGGAATCTTCTAACTTTAAAAAATAAGAAAAAAAATTAATCACATGAACCCATATAAATAATATTTTTTTAAAAAGGCAGTAAACCTGACATGCTGGACCATGGACACTGATTGAATATATTGATTAAATCTGAAGCTACTGCCAAAACAAAAGTGTTCAGATGGGATTCTGGATGAGTTTAGAAGATTTTTATTAATGGTCCCCTCACTGCTTACCCTTTTGGTTTCCAACAGCAATTTCTTTTAATCACTGGACTTAATATACTCCAAGGTGCTGAATTCCATGTCAGCTGTAAACAGGCAGCAAAACATTTACATGTTGGCTTCCTTCAGTGCCTCATATTCAATTCAAGGAGTGAACAATGAAGCAGCACTGCTGTGCAAGATCCAAATTGTGCTGCTGGCAAGAAGATTCTCAAATAACTGTGGATCTCCCGGGAGAAGGAATATTATACTATGGAATAGAGAGTATTTGCCATGGAGCAAGCTGGTCTGTAGGCTTTTATTTATTTTTTTTTTGCTCTTCTTTCATTGTGTTTATTTATTTGTTTGTACTGTCACGGATGTCATGTGAAGCCAAGAAATGCAGTAAGGTTAAATCTATCTCTGGGAATTATTTTGATCTGCCTATTAAATGAACCACTTCACCTTGCCTATGATATGCCATCAAACATTGGTATGAACATTTGGTCCAATCAATCTATTACACATCAATTTTATGGCTGTATAATGAGGTTTAATTGCTGTTTTATTAGTCTGACTAATATTAAGTGCTGGTAATTGCTCTGCATTCAACTTGGCTCTCTCATTTAAATTACACATCCAATATTTAACCATGAATGTAGGCCACCTTTTTATCTAATGATTTTTTGCTTTCCTCCTTGTGCTACAAGAAAAGCCTGTTTGGGGTGATTTTCCTCCTTTGTACAAGTTTTCTGGCCCTGAGGAATAGGGGCTGGAAAAGCTAAATGTTGCTCTTGGTAAATGCACAGGCCTTTGGCATTTGAAAAGTGAACTTCAAATTGCCTTTTGACAGAAATATAATACGGTTTTTGTGCACTAATGAGGGAATTGCTAAGGTGTGTAAATACATTTGCAGTCCCAGTGAAATCCACGGGACTCCTCACACGCTTTAAGTTATGCATGTCCTTGGGGGAAAGGCAGAGCTAATGCTGGCTACCCTGGGGCACACAAGGAAAACAAGCACCCAGCAGGATGCAGGATGCATTTTGACTGACAAGGCACAGAGCAGAGGTCCCTGCCAGCCAGGATGTTACTGCACTCTTACAGTCACAGGCTTGGATGCTCAGACCGGGATCTTTGGGAGGCAAGGATTGAGCTTCAATAAATTCCTCGGTAAAGGAGACGAGGAAACCTTTTGCAGACCCAGCCTTGTTCTGTGGCTTCCTCACATTCACAAGGACCTCATTGAGGTGATGAATTGCTGGATTGTTCAAGTCAGCTGCAGTTTTGTTATTTCACTTGGCTTCTCCTGATTTCCTTTTTTTGTTTGAAATAGACTCCATCTGATTTTGCAGGGATGAGCTCAGCTCGCTGAATCGACATGCCAGCTGCCATTAATATCATCTGATGGTCCAGTGACAGCTGGCTGATGCCACCCTGCAAGCACCTCCTGAGCTAAACATCAGTCTGTATTTTGGGAAAAAAGGCCTAGTGCTGTACAGTGCTGCAAAATTATACATTGTTCTGGGGTGAGTCACGTGTCTGGTTCTTGTCTTTGGACCTGAAAATGCAGCAATTGAATCAGTAATAATGTATTGCATTTTATTGCAATTAGCTTCCTGGATCCATTAAATAGTTAATATAGGTAGAGACCTTGTGAGAGTCCAGTAGGCACTATTGGATATCTATAGGGTTACAAACCAACTGCTGAAAAAAATCTTAGAATAACAGAATTGTTTGTGCTGGAAAGGACCTTTAAGATCGTCAGCGGAGACCTGGTGTTTTCATCTCCAGCCCAGACACTCTTTCTGTTTCTTATCCAAGAACTGGTCTAAGATAAAACATTTCAGAGAGCAAGTAGTACCTTGTGTATGAGATCTGGTAGCTGGAACAACTTCAGGCTAAGGTGGGCTCAGGGCTTTGGTCTTCTACCAACAAGAGTTTACCAAGTGCCAGGTTGTGGTGCTGAAGTGATGGACACTTTCATCCCAGCCTTCTTTCTTTTCTTTAGTTTGTTTTAAATAACCATTTCTTTCACATTAAACATGTTTCCAAAAAGCCAGTATTAACAGCCAGGCTGGATGGGGCTTGGAGCAACCTGGTTTAGTGGAAGGTGTCCCTGCCCATGTCAGGATGAGCTGAGCTCTAAGGTCCCTTTCAACCCAATTCATCCTGTAGTTTCCCAGTTTTGTGACCTTGAGCAACCACTGGCACCTCTTCACTTCTACTGGCTTCCTATGGAGTCACCCCAGATGCCTTGATTCACCATGGTTAGCTTGAGAAATCTTGAAGTTTTCTAAGTTTTCTGTGACATTATCTTTTTCTCCACTGAATTAACAAAAAAGCACAGACACTTAGGTCTGCATTCTGCTCCTTCCCTTCTCCCTCCAGCCAAGAGTAGAAATTGCAATCACTGCACCCTGGATTTCACTCTGTGGTCCCTGACACCAGCTGCCTTGACAGCAGTGCCTGAGAAGCCAGGTGGAACCACCTGCACCTTTTTGGGCTCTGCTACCTGTGCTGAAAAACTTCACCACAGTAATGAGGAACTTCAGTACACACTTAACCTGAAAGTAAAAGAATGGTATTTCAACAGGGCTGGAACAAATAAATCTCCCTCCTGGGTGCTGCTTATTGTTTCTGAATTCTGGGGCAGCAATAAGGCACGAGGAGCTGCTGTGCTGAGTGAGAAAAGGCCATTTTTACACATTGGATCTGAACTGCATTTGTAACCAGGGCTGTCAGTCATGCACTGTCACGTTGAATCCTCACCCATGGTGATTCCTGCTCATCCACACTGACTGCCAGCCAGGAGGTCAGGAGTGAGCTCTCCCCTCCCCATGGCAAATTTGCCAGGGCCTTTCCATGTGGAGGACTAACCCATCCTCCTTGGGAGCAGTGAGCCGAGCTCCTCAGACAGGAGCAAAAGGCCAGAACAAAGGTCTGACCTTACAGATGGACCAATATTTGCAGCCCTCTGTTGCTTCCTGTTGCTGCTTTAATTTTCTTTGACAGACATTGCCAGACTGTTGCTATTCAGCCCAGCCCAGGTCTGTTTCTGACAGGCAGGAGAGGAATCCCTTGGGAGCAGGTAGGAACCAGCATCCACCTCAGCTGCACCTCAGACTTTGGACCTTGGACCTCAATTATTTTCATCAGGGTTAAGCTCTGCTCACACATCCTCCCCAAATTGACCAGAATGATTTTTTCTCTTTCCCAAATACAGCTGATTATCTCTGCAGAACTCCCAGACTTCAGTGAACAAACCCTTGATTAGGAATCCATCAACTCCCTTGGAAAGTCCTCTCCCATTACAATCTTCTGCAATGAGCAACAAAATTTTAAAAACTTGAAAAAAAATTGTGTCAGGGGCAGCCTTCCAGATCATGCTGAAGCCTATGTCAAAACCTGAATTTGTCAGACTAAGGAAAATATCTCTCAAATCTAAAACCATTCCATTTTATTTTGATATTGATTTTATGACTCTATGATTCTGTTGTCTCTAAAGGCCCATTCAAAGCCAAAATATTTTCTGTGTCCATTATTTAGTAGAGCTAACGTTCCTGCTATACTTAGATTCAGAAGAGCCCGTGCTGTCAGTATATAAATTTTTATTTCTGGAGCTTAAGTAATGCCTAAATTTGGGAATTCCCAGAGTCAGGGCACAGAATTTGGCTTTGGAGTTCATGCTTCCAATTTTCTCCATCCATAGCCAAGACTTTAGCTCAGACAAAGTATTTCCCAGCCATGTTCTGAGAGGTAGCAAGAGCCAGGGACCATTCCCATGTAAGAACTTAGATGTGAACAGGTTATTTTGGGAACTAGGAGAACTGTGGAAGTGGTAAACCAAGTCAGGTTGATTCAGTGCCAGACAGCAGGCCCCTGTAGTGATGCTTCTAGCAACAAAGACAAGGCTGTGGGATAGAGGATTTATGGATTATTTCTGAGATCCAGAAAGGAAAAGCTTCCCAGGGCCAGATTTCGGGTGGTATAAATCAGCATCAGAGCTGTGCTGGTTTACACAAACTGAGCAGTTATCCTGCACCCCTAAAAACAAACAACTGGACAAACATGGAGCTGCTTATTGTTTTCTTCAAGAGCCATTTCACCCCCCCTTATCTTCCTTCCCTTCATGTCTGAAAGTCTTTACTGCTGCACAGTGAAAGCAAATAAACAAGGAAGGTTAAAATCTAAAAGCACTCATCCAAGTTAATTAAGTTCAGCCAGCCTCAACTACATCATCTGGTAAGATCTGGCAAGTGTGTGTGTGTGTGTGTGTGTGTGTACATGCTTGCCTGTGTTTCTGTTCCTCTCTTCAGGAAGAATCCTCCAAAAGTGCACCCACTTTAAAATACATTATTTCCATGCCTGGCTGTGAGGGGTTTTGATTCTTTTTCTCTATTTGCTATTTTTTTGTTGTTGTTGTTTCTTTTTCCCTTGTCTGTTTCTGTTCTTACAGCTGCTTTCATATTTTTCTCCAACTACCCATTATTACATTTTTCTCCTCTTATTTATGATGCCTGATTCCCAGTGTACATTATTGCTGCTCTGTTGGTACTTTATTAAATACGATACAGATACTGGAGTGAGAGTGAGGTTTTATGTCCCACACATGGTGTGTTGTAATTGTGGCATTTTTACTTTCCATTAAGAAGTATCTCCAGGAGGGGAGGATGGGGGACTCGCTTCATTACTTCTATAAACCAAAGAAAAAACCCCAGACAAGCTTGATGAGTTGTTAAGTAGTCTTTAAAGAAGTCTTTAAATCGGGATTAGATGTCTCTCCTAAAGAGACTCCCTAGCTCAGCCACAAGTTAGAGGCCTGATGGAGGGATGACTGCTTAAATCCTGTCTCTTACAGGAAGGAAAAACCCAAACTATACTGAAATAATGGTTCTTCTGGCACTGAGATTTGTGAGAGTCTGATAAGAAGACAGTGGTTTTAGCTAGCCAGGCAAAAGACAGTGTAAAGCTGTCAACACAATCATGATGAAAATACCAATTTATTTATTTGAACCTTGGTCTGAAGGAAAGGACAATGAACTCAGGGCAAAGTTAGCACTGGATGAGCATTAAAAAATGCCCCTGTAGTCCATTTCTTCCTGGAATCTATTACAGAGATTTCTAAGAATCCTTTTTTTTATATCACATTTGAATATTTTGAAATTTTAATTTATTTTATGTGCTCGTGCTCCTGAAAGTGAAGGTTTGCTCCTACCCCACCTCTGAATTTCATTACAGACATTTCTGTGCAGAGTTTCTCTCTTCAGCCTCTCAGAGCCTGCCGAGCAGGGCCCAGATTCAGCTGCATCAGTGCTGGAATCCTGGCATTGCCAGAGAACAAGGAACGATAATAAATTGGGGTGAATTCTGTGTATTCATTTTCCCATGATGAGCACCAGCCCTGATCCAAGGCAGCTGGGGGCCAGGAGAGCAGACTGCCCCAGGCCACCAAATGGCCAAAACCACACATGGCCAGGGCCCTGGCAAGGCAAAACCTCTGCTGGGAACCAGCTCCTCACTGCATTTTGGCCACTGCCCCTGCTTGCCCTTCCTCAGGACCAGTTTGCATCTGGGGAATTTTCCCATGGCCTGTCCCAACTCCGTATTTCCCTCCAGCTTTGGTCTGACCTCAGTTCTTGTCTTTTCTGCCTAAAATTCTGAGAAGGCTTCACTGCTGCTGTCACCCACAAAGGGATCAATACTTAGGTCTTTTTGCAACAATGGGTCAAATTTCTCCCACAAATCCAAGCCACAACTCCAGAGATATATTAAATATTAATACAAAACTTGGCATGCACACATAAAACCAAAATGAAATAGGCAATAAAAATACTAACTGAGCAATCAGAAAGACCTTCCCGACACCAGTGGCTTGAAATGAAGCTGCAATGAGAAGTGGCACTAGTTGAACAATTTGTTTAATTTCTCTATTTTTCTTCCACATTTATAAGTTTTTCCTGGTACAATTGCTGTCTGTGTGAGCCAAAGAAGACAGGAAAGAGGAAGTAATGACAATCCTATATTTATGTGCTGTCCTTTTTGTTCACACTTCGCTTTGTGGTACCACTTCATTTAGAGAAAGACAGGTGCACATGTAAGAAGTATAATAATGGAGTAAAAACCATCAAGAATACATTAAACACATCAGAAATAAGGACTCAAAACGTGGCTCTCTGAAATCAGTTTAGTTGTGGAATATCCACAAAATAGTTAAGGTGGAATGATGGGAATCTGTGTTTGTGGGTGTAGACTGGATTGGTTTGAAATAACTGAGCAGTGTTGAAGTTCTAAGTCATTAGTGTCGAACAGAGTGACTTTGTACCTTCATTTCATGCTGGATCAACATGAATGGGTTTTCTACTTTCTTGTAAGAATTTGTAATTTTGATTGGTTTAAAGGTGTCCTCAAATTCTATCCAGCTGGTTCAAAGGAAACAATGAAGGAGACGTAACCTTGGTATTCCCCAAAAAATTAGAGGGATAGAGAGATGTTCACATTGCACTGAGAAGGGTGAGAAACTACAAACCAATATGCAATTGCTAAGTCAAATTAATTTCACCCCCAGATGCCTTTGATAATCTCCATGAGCTCTATTCTGTGGTCTAGAATGCAATTTCAAGCACATTTTCAGCTATATTTAGCCTATCAAACTCAGTCATTTACTTTTGAATCCTTTCAACCATTCTTGTGTGATATTGAACAACTGACTGGAGAAACTATCTTCTTTGCTTCCTTTCCTTTCTCTCTCTTCCAGTCTCCTCTCTCCTCACACATACATTCATTTCACATGGGGTTCAACATTTAAGCACTTTAAGCATCTGAGAAGGTCTGTTTCTAAAATCTGTGTCCTAACAAAAGACCTCTGGGAATCAGCAGAGGATAACTGGAGCAGAGAAGGTCAACACCACCACAATTCCAATAAAAAAACCTCTCCACTATTTGACAGCTCTTATCTTCTTGCATCTTGGGTGCTTTCAAGAAAGAAGCTCCTGTGTTTGATGCATTCTCAAAGTGTGGGTCTCATAATTCACATTTTTAACAAGATGTGAACAGGTGTTTGCTCAAATAAGATAAAATCATAAAATAATAGAATAGCCTGATTTGGAAGGGACCCACAAGGATCATCGTGTCCAGATCCTGTCCCTGCACAGGACAACCTCAGGCATCCCACCATGTGCCTGAAATGTTCCAGAAATGCTCCTGGAAATCCATCAGGCTTGGTGCTGTGACCGTTTCCTGGGAAGCCTCTTCCAGTGCCCAACCACCCAATGGGTGCAGAATATTTTTCTTAATCTTTAACCTAAATGTCTCCTGACACAACTTCAGGCCACTCTCTTGGGTCCTGTCACTGGGAACCAGAGAGGAGATCAGTTCCTGTCCTCTCCTTTGTGAGGAGAGAAAATAATGAAAAAAAGACAGATCATGAAAAAAGTTAAAGCTTTACAACACTCAAGCATATTTGTTTGCACAAAAATCCACTGAGGAACCCAAAACAGACAGCAATGAGAGCTCCAGATCCCCCTGAAATGATGGAGAAAGAATCCCAACAAACTGTACAAACTACTTAGAGGTGGAGGTATTATTCTCTGTGTTGTTGTTGTCAGCCCCTTTCCCAGTTATCAGCAGCAGAACTGACGCTGTCTGCTGAATAACACATTTGTTTATACAGTAGATTGAGAATATTTGTGTGTGCAGCAAACTCCTTGGGGGTATGAACAATGTGTTTCAGAAGAGTTCCAGTGCCATTAGAATAATCAAGACTTGTAGTATGATAAACAGAGCCACAAACACAAAGTACTACAGAGGCTGTGGAGCGCGGTGCCGCGTTCGGTGTCGAGTCCCCAGGACGATCTGTTCAAACAGCTTTTCCTGTGGTGCAGACACAGGTTGCTACACGTGTTACAGAGGAACCCAGGGCGAGACGTGGTCATGGTGCATTTTGGATGAGCCCTCATCAGCAGCATGCTGGCATGCAGCAGAAATCTCCTTTTCATTTCAAAAGGCCCAAATCCATTCATTTATGCAAACTGTGTGAAATCTATCAAAGTGCGAAGATGTCCATTTCCTTTATCAAGGAGACCAGACCAAAGTCAAAGTCTTATTTTTGTATTTATATATTTTTATATTTTCTTCACAGTCTGTATCAAGGATATTCTCCCCTCTCATCTAAATTATATCAGAGAGCCAGAGAATATCCTAAGTTGGAAGGGAACCACAAAGATCATCAAAGCCCAGCTCCTGGTCCTGCACAGGACATCCCAACAATTCTACCATGTGCCTGAGAGATTTGTCCAAACATTTCTGAATCTCTGGCAGGCTTGAGGCTGTGACCACTCTTCTGGGGAGCCTGTTCAGTGCCCAAACACTCTCTGGGTGAAGAAAATATTCCTAATAACCACTCTACACCTCACTTGATGCAGTTTTGTTGTATCTACAGCACTCTAAACATCCAATGTGGGCCAGCATTTGGCCTGGGAATTTCAGCATCCCAAATGCTCTTTCTGTGGTCCTGTGACAGCTTTACTTTTGTGACACTCCTTTGGAGTACAAAGGGTGCCAAATAAAAAGAGGGATGTGCACATCTCTGGGAGTGTCCAAGGCCAGGCTGGACAGGGCTTGGAGCAGCCTGGGATAGTGGGAGGTGTCCCTGCCCATGGCAGAGTTTGGAACAAGATGAACTTTAAGGGTCCTTCCAGCTCAAACATTCTGTGATCCTGTGATTCTATGAAATACCATATACCTCCAGGGATAGCTAAATGTGATTTAATCCTGGTTTCCCAGTCTCATGAAAAGTAGAAAATGTACAGAAACACAAATGAGAAAATGGACTACTTTAAAGGATCGAATAAAGTGTAGAATCTGAAGTTGACTCATGAGCAAAAAGAGAGTAACAATGGGACAAAGAAAGTTATATTGACAAGGAGTCAACAAAGTTCTGTTAGGAGAACAGAGACATTACAGAATCTGTGCTTTGGTGACAGCCACAAAGATAAGGGGTTCACCAGCCTGGTCACATATTCCTCCAATAACACAAAGCAAATATTGCCTTCTATTTCACAAGTTATATCAAATTAAATGAATTGTTCCCATACTGTCATGAAGTATTTGCTATGAGAACAATGAACTAAAGAAGTTCATTATGACAGTTTCATTTCAATTTTTTTTCAAATAGTAAGACCCCAAGTATGCAGCATAACCAAAATTTTCCTTTTACACACACATTTCTTTGGTGCCAATTACTTGGTGAACTGATTCATGCAGTTATAATGAGTTGGTCAAGAAAGAAGAAAGGAAGATAAGGAGATAAAAATTAGTAAAAACATGCCTAAGGCTTTTGACTTCATGACTTCAGTCTCCTTCTCACAGCATTGTGATGAGTGACAGAAGTCCTCTGAAGCCTGTTAATTTTGTTTTATTCCTTCTGTCCTGTTTTTCCACTTCACTTAATGCAGGTTCTTGCTCTGAAGGTTAAAGATCTCTCTCTTTAACTATATTGCATCTGTTCACTTGTAGAAAATACCATGTTCTCAAAATTCATGTGCAGCTAGTGGAGATTTCTCAGTCTCCTGCTCTTAGTCTCTCACTCTTTTCTTTTGTCTCTCTCCCATCCTTCCCATTGTCTATCCAGAAAATAAACAAAAGACAATTGTCAAAGAAATTTTGTCAGGAAAGAATTCAGGTGAATGGGATAGTTGTTCTGCTGTCTTCAGGAAGTGTATCCCTAGAAATAAAAATAATGAAACCTTCATATAATCCAGAGTTCTTTCTCCAACACCTTCCAAGAGTTGACATCTGGATAAAAGACACAAAATCCAGAGTATTGTTCATTTTGGTTTGGGTTTTTTTGGTTGTTTGTTTGTTGTTTTCATTGTTGTTTTTTACTTCCAAGCCTATATTGCCCAAATTGCATTTGAGTTCTCTTCCTGTTTTCTAATACTCAACATACCTCAGACCTGTTCTCTTTCCTTGATATAATTTAGAATCATAGAATGGTATGGGCTGCAAAGGACCTTAAAGAAAATTTCATCTTTTTACTCCTTAGATCTATACCATATAACCCTTGTGATTCAAGATCTTCCCAAAAGTTCCCTTGCCTGAGCCTTCCTATTTCACATTTCACATTTCTGGAAAGTGTTTTTTCCTTCTCTGTGGCTGAAATATTGTGGGCATGTTGTCTCTCTCAGCTTTTTTATACTGTCTGCAAGAGCAGAGAATGACAGGAAAAAATAATCTTGCAAATTTGAGATGTTGTCCCACTGATCTCCCTCTTGCTGTGTTCGTACTTGGGCATGTGTTGGCTTTGAGCCCACACCAGCTGGATGTGGAAGCTGAGCAGAGAGAAACCAGCTCCTGTCTCAACTTTAACTACAGCTGGATGCCAATATAACTCTTTAGGATGCTTTGGCTGTCGTCAGACTGAACTAAAAAGGTCCAGGGTATATTTCTGACTCTCAGTTCTCGGCACTGCTAAACTGCTAACACATTTCCTGCTGTGATTTTGACTCCTACTAATTCAGACAAATGAAATTGTTTCCTGCTCTCCAAATCTGCAGGCACATGCAACCAACACTAACCACCTAATTTGACTTTCCCAAATATGTAGCCTGTGGGATTTCACCCAGAGGAATGGAACTTGTCAGAAGATGTTTCCTTTGAATCTTTGCACTGCCTGAATGACACTGCTGTTCAAAATAATGAATAAAATAAGAATTAATGTGAAGGCATGAGAGATTTGGGATTTTTTTCCTGTTCTATATATCTGCAAGTTTTGTTCTGGACAAAATATATCATCCTGTGTCTTAGATTGCACTTCTCTTAGAAAGATACAAAATTCATCTGGTCTAAAGCACTCATATCCTTCCCATATTCCTGCTGTTTATGTACAGAGCAGGAAACACATGTGAGCAAACTCCTGTAAGAAATAAACAACAACCCAGAGAACGAGTTTCAGTGTGGAGGATGGGGAAAAGGGTGGAAAGTTTGACTCCCTCATGTTCCCTTTGGTCAGTGGTAAAACAGCTGCACATTTCAGACAGCTGCTGCACCAGCTCCTGTGCACAAAAGCTGTAGAGCCAAAGAAGTTTGTGCTGACCTAAATTCCCCCTGTGCTGTCACCAGCTCTCTGCATTATTGACACAAGATGCTTCTTTATGCTTTCCCTAACTTCTGCCTTTCCATGCCTCCATTGCTGGTGGTATGTCATTTGCTGCACAGATGTTTCTCCCAAGCCATTGCAAGGTTATTTTTCAAGTGACTTCTCCAGCAGATGTTCCCCAGTCCCCAGGTGAGTGTGTTTTGTCCTCTCCACTGAGCCGAAACTCAGCGGCGTGCTCGACATATTGCGGTGCAGGGTCCATGGCAAGGCACAGCCCTGACAGCTCTGCTCCTGCCAGGCTGCTTGGTGACATTTCCCCTCAGCAACAGGCCTCCCTGCTCCCCTCCTGCCTGCTTCCAAACCCAAACCTGGGCTGCACAAAGCAGCTTTCTGTGCTGCCTGAAATGAACTTGTGTAATCGCTGCGGAGCGTGTGCCCAAAAAGAAGAATTAATTTCACCTATTATTCAGGCAGCCAGGTTCTATTTCCCTGTAGAGCCAGAGAGGAAAGCCAGATGCAATAGCTAAAGGACATTTATAAAGCAATGCTTTGAATATAAGACCTTCTTCTTCCTGGTACCTGGGGAGCCAAGGTCATGTAAGCAGGTACTGTAGGAAAGCTGGATAAACCACTGAGCTCCTTCCCTCGGAGCCCGTAATCCAAGCCCACCTTAGCAGATGACTAAATACAGGTATTTGTCTCTGTCTTCCTCTGCAAGCCCTGTTTTCCTGTACAGTTCAGATGTTTTCCTAGCATTCCTGTCTTGGCATTAATTTAACTTTTTTAATTTTTTTTATTTTATTTTAACATCGCAGGGGTGCAGACTGGCTCGCAATGACAGCCCTGTTTGGTTCAGCTAATATCTGGGCTAGCTTTAGCCTCAGGCTATAGAACAACTCCTTGTGAGCCTTCTGTGAGATAAAATGATAAGTAGAATCTTTAATTATTATTATTTTTAAATAGATACTATATATTGAACTTGAAGAAACAGAAGTCTGTATTTAATTAGAGAGAGAAGAAAACCTGAAAGGAAATTTCTTCCCTCCAACTCTTTCCATAATTTCTTCTGTCTGAAATCAGCCTCTCATTCAGGTGGCCATGGGCAGAAAAAAAGATGAAGCCAAATCCTCAAGAAAATGTCTCTGTAGATAGACAATCTTGGGCTAAAATAAGGACAGGTCTGTGGTTAGTGGATGTTAATGTTTTATTTTTTCAATTTGTCTATCTCAAATTGGCCCCTTCAATTCTTCCTATCATGATGAGGGCACAGCTCTCTCCTCATCCTTGGATCAGCAAAATTCAGTATTTTTGTTCCTCACTGCTGAGCCACAGCAGAGGAGAAAGGAACTTGTGTGTTTACTGCCAGGCAAGCTTGCAGAAGTGAGACCAAGACAAATCTCCTGCCAGACATTTTGGCTACATCTCTGCTCGTCAGCTAAGGAAGTGTCAGGATCAGCTCTCCATCCCCGAGGCCAGCTGGCACAATCCAGACATTTCCTTAGTATTAAACAACCTCCCCTCCAAAATAAAATAGCCAATTCCAACCTGCCTACCGGGGACAGTGCCTGGTGCACGCTGGCTCCTGAGCTGTGCCTGGGAATTGCACAAGCTACCATGGATTGGCAACGTGCCACTCACCATCTGACTAGTCCCAGAGTCTCAGATTCCAGTGTTTACCTCTGTGCCACTCTCCTGGTTTGTTTATTGGCACTAGACCCGTGCAGATATGCACAAATCCATGGCTGGACCTGATGATCTTAAAGCTCTTTTCCAACCTTAAGGATTTTGTGGTGCTAAACACAGGCACACACACACTCACACACGTGTACACTCATCAGGGGGAAGCATGCCACATTTCCTAAACAATTCCAGCCACAGCCTCATCCCCTTCCCACCAGCTTGTGGAAGTCACACTGCCTGAACATGGGTGAGCAGTTGTTCTTACAAGCAAGATTTACATGTTGAGTACTTGATTTATTTTTTGATTTTTTTTTTCCTCTTTGTAATTCACATTATTGATGCCCACTCTTTAAAATCTGTTCTACATCTTTATGAATCTTTCTATTTGCAACTTTCCAGTACCTGAAGGAAATCTACTGGAAGGATGGAGAGAGACTATTTACAAGGGCCAGGTGTGACAAGACAAGGGGGAATGGCTTCAGAATTACAAAGTAGGTTTGAATTGGATATTAGGAAGAAATTCTTCCTTGTGAGGTTGGTGAGGCCCTGGCACAGGTTACCCAGAGAATCTGTGGCTGCTCCATCCCTGGAAGTGTCTGAAGCCAGGTTGGATGAGACTTGGAGCAACCTGGGATAGTGGAAGATGCCCCAGCTCATGGTCAGGAGGGTGGGAATGAAATTATCTTTAATGTCCCTTCCAGCTGAAACCATTCTACGATTCCATGATTATGAGACCTAGAACTGAAGTTAAATCAGCAGGAACCAGAAGATCTTGAGCACCAGTGCTCCACCATGAACTAGAACTTCACCTCCCTCAGGCACATGCAGGTGGGGAAAGGTATAACACCTGAGGAGAAAAGTGCAGACGGGTGCAAACTTGCATTTTAAATTGTCTTTACCTGAGCCAGTT
Source organism: Parus major (assembly GCF_001522545.3). Classification (NCBI taxonomy): domain Eukaryota; kingdom Metazoa; phylum Chordata; class Aves; order Passeriformes; family Paridae; genus Parus; species Parus major. Next base: position 109,183,794 of record NC_031770.1, read on the forward strand.
GCTGCCTGCAGTCTGATGGACACCAGCATGAGCTGACCCTGCATTTCCACAGCAGCCTAAGCCAGCCTGGCTGTATCTGTGCCAAAGAAACTCACCATCAGCATCAGGCATCAGTCCTTGCCCCTTTGCACCTCTCTTGATCCACTTAGCACATCTGCTATAGTTTTGTTACAAGTCAACCAGCTCCCTCTGTGCCTGGTCATAGCCCAAAGTTAGAAGGAAGAAGGATTTGCATCAGTAATTATTTTTTTTTGTGTGTGTGTGTGTGGTAAAACATCAGTACAAGCAGTGCTTTGTCGTGTGTCTTTGGAATAACCATGGAATGGAGTGGTTTACCTCTTAATGAGCGCAGATATTCCTGGAACACGGGCTTGTATGCTTCTGTTTGGAACTGCCAGTCACATTTTCCCATCCACCTTGACTCAGGTAACCCAAATGTGGGATTGGGTGGTTTGGCTGAAAACTAATCCAAGACATGAAACATGAACTTTTAACAACATTTATTCAACCTTTTTCCAGTTGAAAAAGAGAGAGCAGTTCTTCAGTGGAGTAGGGGAGAGAAGACTGTGCAATGATAAAATTATAAAATTATTTTGGTTGGAAGTGACCTCTAAATTCATCTATTCCCAACCTTTCTGCCATAGGCAGGGACACCTTCCACCAGGCCAGGTTGCTCCAAGCCCCCTCCAGCCTGGCCTTGAAGACTTCCAGGATGGCATCACTGGACCTGGATTAATTTAACTTTTCCTGTGTAGGGGGATTGACTAGAAGAACTGAACAGCCACAAAGATTCTGTTGGAAGTTATGTTCAGTGCATCTGTCAGTGGTTTTATAAAGAGTAGTACCTCCTCTGGACATCCTCCATCAGCCTAAATAAAATAGAATGTATTTTTATGGCTAGATAAGCACAACTCTAGGTTCTGGCAAAACTGCCATGCTCTTTAACAGGCTTTGTAATCACAAGGTTTAACATTGCTTCAAAGGTTCGAGATCTTGCTTGTGTCTTCCAACTCTGTTGTAATACAAACAGAGAGAGATAGAAAAAAATAGAAACTTTAAGAAATTCAAGTTCTGCTCTCACACACAAATGCATCTAAATATACATCAGTTTTAAAACATTTTTGAAGTGTATTTATAAATGTAAATACATACCAAAAGTATTTAAAGCACCAGGAATGAAATCTTTCCTTAAGCAAACTGCCTCCCACTGAAAGGATGCTTATAAGAATGATGGGAAAATGGGCAGAATTTGAAATGGAGAGTTTGAGTCCCTTGGTTTGTCATATTTGACTAGAAACATCATTAAAACACAGCCAGATGAAGAGAGACAGGTGTTCCAAGAAACTCTTGTGCTAACAGGACAAGAAGTAGGAGCGGAGAAGGGAATTGAACAGATAACTATCAGATGCAAAATATGTTATCATTATTATTTTACTATTACTATTAATAATAAATGCTACTACTTCTCACTGCTAATTTAAAGCTATAATACAGAATTAAATCAGTTCAGTCAAAACATCAGAGCAGGAAAAACAACTCTATATTTAAGTGATTGCACAAATATGTCTTTGTTGTCTTCACTTTTCCCCTCCCCCAGGTGTTCTGGAAATAAATAAATAAATGGTTTCATATATTCTTAGATTTTTAAGGTCAGAGGGACCATTAAAACCATCTTTCCAAAAGAAATTATGATTTTATTCTTATTTCTGGCCCATAACTTTTCTGAGCTACGCTGTACCTTTCAATTTGCAAATTGTTCTGATTTAAGCGTTTTGAGAAATACACAGTCCCCTCTATTCCTGTTGATAGTTAATTATGATCATTGATAATCATTTTGGTTTTGTTTATGGTCTGAAATCACCTAGACCCAGCTCCAGGGATTTTGGGTAGCATTTTCTGTTAAATCACCAACCCCTCAGCCCTCTATAAATAAGTCATGTCCATCTGTAAGATCTTTGGCCTTGTTTTCTAGTTCCTAAAATCACACTAATTTTGTCACTGTGTTCAATCAGGCTTTTAATTTTACAGCTCTCTTTACAGCAGTCCTTGAACAATAAAGGAGTAAGATTTGTCCAGAGAGATTGTGGAGTCCCCATCCCTGGAAGTGTCCAAGGCCAGGCTGGATGGGGCTTGGAGCCACCTGGGATAGTGGAAGGTGTCCCTGCCCATGGCAGGGGGTGGAACTGGATGATCTTTAATGTCCCTTCACACCCAAACCATTCTATGATTCAATGTTCCAAAAATATCTATATAAATCCATGAAAACTCACCGGGCTGCTCATGGAAATAATGGAGTCACCACCCCTGGAATTGTTTAAAAAAACCCATGTATGTGGCATTTTCTGAATCTTTGCTCAGCATACACAAACCACAGAAAGAAAATGCCTGGATATTTAAAAAAAAATAATTTTTGAAGGCTCATATAATGTGAGAAAGTACCTTAATCATCAGTTCTTTCTCATGGTTCCCCTAAAACAGAGGGGAAAAGTATGGTATATAGCAAACTTGAACCCAAGATTTGAAGATTTCATGGGGAAAATGTCTAGTTCTGTGGTTTTTTGAGACTCACTGAGAAGAATTTAACTTTGGAAGGACCATTAACACCACATTAAATAAAACCACATATAAGTTTTTGCAGAATGACAGCTGCTGATACCAGTTTCTCCATATCCATAAAATCCAGATGCAAGTACAAGCAGTGTGTGAAAACAGAAGGTATTAATTGCCACAGAAGATATTAATGCTTTCTAACTTTAGCAATTCAAATTTTAGAAATTTCACTTGAGTCTGTCTTTTGGAGATGAGGTGAACACCCTCACAAGGTTGTTTGCCCATCCTAAAATAAATTTCTGAAAGGGATAAGGTAAAAAAGTCTCTGGAGAAACATTTCTTCTACCTTTTCAATAACAGGAGCCTAATTAGAGAGTCTAATTTAGCCTGAATGGCTGAAGTAGCAGAAATTAATCTCATATCTAGCTCTGTACATTCAGTGGTGACTTAAATCTTTGTATTAACCTCAGATCTGGCTGCAGAACAGGCTGAAGTCATCCTCTGTATGGTATCAGTAGTACTAATTACTATTATTATGTCGTTGTTGTTGTTGTTGTTGTTGTTGTGTTACATGGCCACAACAAGAATAGCTAATTATTAGGTATACCATTGTTTGAAACTTGTGAAAAAAATACCCAAAAAAACTTAACAGAAAAAACAACAAGAATTATTTTACAGAATGGAAACCTAGTTGAAAAACAACTCAGTTGCACTGAACAAAGAATGCTTACAAGATTGAGGCTGGCCCCAGTGCAAATTATATGATAGCATCTTCTGATTACTGTGTGTCTGACACAGTTTTAGCCTAGGATACAATCTGTCATGCTGGATTGCCACTGTGTGTTCTACACCAGGGAATAGTATATATCAGTAAAATTTACCATCTGTGTCATTATGTGACTACATAAATTTCAGAATCAAAATTACATAAATATCTGAGCATATTTGTTAGTTTTAATTCCCAGATATATTTTTTTTTCGTTGCTAAAGCTGTTATTTATGTTAACTTTAATTGTATGAATCACACAAATTCTTTAGTGGTTTTTCAGATATCATAAAAAACATCTGAAACCTGTATTATTTTTAAATTTGGGGTCAGGGAGTGCAATACTTTTACCCTTATGACTGTTTTTGGTTTTGTTTTGTTTTTCTAAAGTCCATCCTTACAATTAAAACTGACACCAAAAGGCCAAGGTTCAGGGCACTTATGATGGGTTAAAGCTTAGCTAATCACTCCCTCCTTCTCCCCCTCTCATTGTCACTATTTCAGATGGGTTTCCATGCCAGAAACACCATTTGATCACGCTTCCCCATGCTCTAACCTGAGGAGAGACACGGGCTGCACCACCAGGAATGTGGAAAAGTCAGTGGAGGTTTAATTGGATTAATGTCTGTGCTCTGCCTACACACGGGTAACTCTGGTGACAGCTTGGCTAACACGATGATGTGCAGCAAAGGGATGTGGTGCTCAGCAGGGTCCCACACCTTAGCTGGGGGGGATGCACCTGGGGAAGCCCCATGTGCCACAGAGGAACAGGCAGCTGATAGCAGCCCTGCTCTGATACTGTCACAAATGACGGCATCTGGAGAGCACTTTTTGATGAAACTCATGCTCCATTTTGGTGGTTCAAAGGGATGCTAAAGGCTCCTGCCAGGCATGAGCACTGCTCAGCACCTTGTCTCCATTCCTGGGAGGAGCTGAGTCCTGCTGAGAGGTGGTCTGGAGCTGTTGGCACAGTTCCTGTGAGAGGGAGAGGCTGTGCAGGTCAGGAGCAATGCCCAGCACACCAGCACCATTCAGGGTAAAGCACCTGCCCTGCTGCTCCTCAGTAACACTGCATGGAGAAGGGAATGCCACCCTGGATTCCAGATGGCCCTTTGTCCCACACCCTCTGGCAGCATGAGGAGCCCAGAACTTCCTATAGGCATGAGCCAGGGGCTGGGATACCCTTGCCACAAGAGCAGCCCTGTCCCATGGGGTGACAAGGAATGCATCCCTGTCCCATGGGGTGAAAAGAAATCCATCTTACCCTGCTATGGACCTCTTAATCCCTTTTTCTCCTTAAAGCCAGCCCTTAATGAAGATACGTCTGTGCTGGTCTTGGTCTTTGTGAAATCCCATGACAGCAATCCTACACACCAAAGGTTTTCTGAAGTCCTCTTCTTTCCTGAAAGCACGGGACTCAACTCCAGATTTAATCTGCCATTTTCCTGGCTTTGCTGGTCTGCCTCTGGTGCATCTAAATGGATGGGCTCATTTTAGTTCAAAAAGTGCTGACTTCATCTTAAACACAGTGTCCAGTTTTATTCCAGTCCATTGCAGACCAACCTGAAGACTTGATAAAAGCAAATCAGACTAATTCAAATGATCTGATTTCATTTTCCCAGATGTTTTATGGGCTTCAGATTCCCAGATTCTGCTGAAGCTCATATTCCTGAGAGCTGAAAAGGTTCCCTACACTGTTGTCTTTACTGGCACTGATGAATGGTAAAAACGTTGCCACTTATCAAATCCAGAGAGTGTGAGATGCATTCATCTCGCTTTTTGAAATGGAAATAATACATTTATAGAGTAATTATGGTCTTCATATAGGGTCAACACCTGCCTGAATGTCACTGGCCACCTGCTGACAGCTATAGGATGGGACAATGGAGACTTCATGCTTCTGGACCAGGAACAGAAGGTTAGAAGAGGTATCACCTCTGGAGGTACCTGTTTTCCTCCCTAGTTAGTAGTCTAAGATTAAATACTTGGACCAGTTGCTTAACTTTCCTCCTCTTCCTTTACATCTTACACCTGAATAAAGCAATTTTCCAACTATATCAGTTCCTACAACCCAGAAGTATTCCCACAGGTCACTACAGTGAAGGTAAAGTGTTTTATTTGAGCTCCCCAAACCATCCTTTCTGAGGAGCAGTGATCCAGGTGGCAGCTGTAAAATGAGTTAAAAAGTGATTCCTACTGGGCCACAGCTGTGTCTTTATGCTATTGCATAAGTACTTTCTAAAAGATGAAAAAAGCAGGCACTGAAATCAGATAGATCCCTTCTCATTTCTGGATTTCAGTCCATGATCCTCTCTGAGACTCAATGCAATTTACTGGGTGCTTTAATGACAAATTAAATGCAAGTTAACCAGTGCCAGGAACACTTCTTTGAGTGCATTTGCTGCCTTTTACCCACATAATTTATTTGTTTCTTTTAACCTCCAAAAGAAGATGCTCACATACATGCATCCACTGAGAGGAAGTCCCTTTCTTATGTTAACTCCCAAATGGAATGGTTTAGAAGAAGGTCAATTGCATGGGCTAAAACCAGAACAGGCACCAAACTACCATTTCAACAGGAATAACCAAGATCATTTTCCCATGTGCATAGATTAGCACTTTTTTTCTTCCCAGGATAGATGTAGCTATATATTCATTATCATATTATGATCCATTCATGTTTCTACAGCATCACTGCACATAATTCCCAGCTCACACAGGTCCCAGCCCCATCTGAGCAGCCATTCCTACTGTTATTTTGCTACTTAATGTAGCTTCATAATGCATCATAATATAAATCTCATGTTCTTTAGGACATTCCAATCCTCCATCCTAGAAAAGACATCAAGCTTCTTTCAGCTCTGTGCCCCTGCTACTTTCTTAACTTTAGTGAATCTCTCATGGTTTCTGGTCTCATGTCCTTTGGGACTTTCTTAATCTTTTCTCTAGCCTGCCTCAGAGCTTTTTGCAATAACTTCCTACCTGAGAAGCAGTTTTGTTGTTGCTGTTGAACACAAAATCCCCCCAACATACTAAACCATAAATGTGTGCTATCAGCCACAGAATATCAATCATAAATTCATAAGATACTTCAGATTGGAAGTAACTTCTGGATGCTGCATGGTGCAATCAACCATCAACACAAGCCCAACTATTAGGTTAGTCTGGGTCTGTTCTTGTGTCTTGGCAAATTCTTTACCCTGACTAACTCTGGTGGGTATCCCCTCTCTGGGTTAGGACACAAAGACACGTGAGGGATTTGCTCCATGACAGGGATTTATTGGAGAAGTTACGGAATTAATAACACAAACCAACACTGAGACAGAAGGCAGCTCTTGCTGAGCAAAGAATTGCAGCCATTTTGGGACTGCACATTAGTCTTACACATGAATTTATGTAACCTGGAGGATTTTACTGCACAGTGAATTGACACTGGATGCTCAACAGAGAAAAGTGGCAGTGGTGGGGAGAAGGTGCTGGCAGCAGGGTTCAGTACCTGTGAGACAACACATTTCAGCTCCTGTGCTCCCAGGCTTGGACCTCCAATACCTCAAGGGTTTTTGATCTTCAGACCATGACAGGATGTGTCCATTTTCACTCCTCTCCCGAAGAGAAGTGTCTTGAAATCGCTGGTTTTATAGGCTTAAATGGGGCTTGTATTTTGCTGGCTTATTTTTTTATAAACCTTTTAATCTGTATATTAATTGCAAGAGGTAAGAGAGAGGGAGATTTCAGGAAACATGGGTTTGATAGAAGCCCTGAACCAAACTAGAGGAGTAGTAACAACTCTTGAGTTTACAGACGTCCAGAAATTATGAACACATTGCACTTTTGCAAAATATATTAGGTGAGGGATAGCTTTATCCCTCAGGTGAGTGTTCAGCTTCTTTAGTGACCCATAACTCAGGAGTGTGGCAGGCATCAGCTCTTTACAAAACATCTTCATCCTTCATGGCCAAGACAGAACCCACAGCATGTAGAGTATCTTACTTATTCAGCAGTGATTTGAGTAATTTTATTTTAAACACTGACTTGATGTGGTCAGTATCATGGATGAAGGAAAAAAAAAAAAAAAAAGAAAAATGAGGCAATAGAAGTGTATCTAATTTTTTATTAAATATATCACTGTTGCAATCTGACTGGTACTGTGAGGGAAAATTACACACCATAAAGCCCTACAGAGAATGGGCCTGATGCATAATACAGGAGCCTGCCTGGAGAAGAAGCTGTGTCACATAAAACTGTAAATATATCCATACAAATTCAGACACATTGGGAAAACAGACAGATTTTTGCACTGTGTGTCTTGAATGAAGAAAAGGGAAATGCATTGAGATGTCTCTTTTACCTGCCCTCATCTCTGTTTGCCAATATCAGAGGCCATCCCCTCATCTTTATTATCACAGTCACTGAAACGTTAGAACAGAAAAGAAATGGCTTCTGTTGATACACAGGAACACCTGAAACTGCTCCTTTTCCCAGAAAAAAAGTTGGTTGTTTTTTATTATCTAAGGCTTCTTTCCTGACCTTTTTTGTTTTGGGCCAAGATGTCAGAAAAACAGCAGTGCTTCAAAGAAATCCCAGCATTAACTTAAATTCTGAGGGATTGTAGGAAATTTTTTGGTTAACACATCAAACAGTCTTAGGAATATCTCTCTCTATAAAATATATAATAATGGATTTACATGTTATAGTATATATATGACATAATAATTCTCAGGATTTTCTGAATTGGGTATTTGAAGGGAAGTTTTTAATCAAAGCTTCTTAGAAAAATCTTAATATTATCAGTGAATAATTAAATTTCTCATACTTTTATTTTTTGGGATGGTGCACATATATAAGGAAAATCTATAAACTGAAAATATATTAATTTATTCAATATATATATATTTTTTTAACTTAGAAGACTCTTCAATTCAAAACAATATTTAAATAATTTTACAAATTTGAAATTAATATAATTTGTCAGAAGTAAAATTGTAGTTTCTTTATTTAAGTAAAACAGTTCATTTTGTTCAACTTTATATAAAGAGCACATTTCTGTTTTATTTTCCTGATATGTTATTTTTCTCAGACATTTTCCTTTTTACATATATCAGAAGCCTCCAAAAATCCACTGCTTGGCCAGCCCTAGTTTTGTGGCCAGCCCACATATTTCTGACTTTAAACTTTAGATAGTTCTCTCAATTTTCAATACTTTTCACTTAATAAATTATTTAATTATTGAATTGTTGAATTCTGTTCCATTATTGAATTTAATCCTGAACACTTGAAGATCCTGTAACTTCCATTACAGGAAAATATATTTGGTGTTTTAGGTACTTAAATGGTCCTCATGCACAGGTGCATTGTGGTTTACTTATCAAATTAAGGCATGAAATCTTGGTATCAGTAATTAACACAAGGGTTTTAGCAATTAACAAAACAAATCCTTTTTTTTTACCTGTAAAACATTATTAAAACATTTTTACCTCTAAATGTACTCTCAAGAGTTGTCTGTTGTGAGACAGAAAACAAACCAAAGCAAAGCAAAAACAACAAAACAAGCTTGTTTTGACAGTGGAAAACAACATTTTGTTATTACTATTCAATGAGATGAATATTTTCCATAAACGTTCTTGCTCTGAACAAAGAGACAATTTCCATTCAAAGCTGTTTAAAGGAAAATGTTCAGAGCAGTCTAAGCAGCCTTAGGTGACTGCCTTTCACTGATGGGTGAAGAGAACCCTTAAGAGATGTCACTTTCACAAGCCTTTATAGGATCCTTGGGAAAGACACCACTTGCTAAATATTAGGGTCTAATGTTTAATATGTTTTTATCTTTGTTTTTTTTCTTTTCCTTTTTATGAGTCAGAGCCATATAGAAGGAATGTGCACATATATGAGAAGTCTGCCGGGTTCAGATCATGCTGGGACTGCGCAGAAATGGAATATCTCAATTTATCTTTTAAGAGATAAACATGAGCTGGGTAGATCAGTTATGACACTGTCATATCAACAACATTTGAGGAGCTGCAGAAGATAGGGGATCTTTAATTTTAAGTGATTAATTTTAATGGCATGCAGACTCACATTAATCTTCCTTCCACTGCCTGTCTTCCCTGGCCTTAATCCCACAAGCACTAAAGTTCATCTCTAGTTTACTCACAGGGGCAGGAGAGCTGGAACTGGGGGCAGAAAGCACAGACCCCTGCTCAGGAAAGTTTATCACCTGAAGAAAATTCAATCAGTCTTATCACTTTCATGAAACTCAACTTCTTTTTCTTTTTCTTTTTCTTTTTCTTTTTCTTTTTCTTTTTCTTTTTCTTTTTCTTTTTCTTTTTCTTTTTCTTTTTCTTTTTCTTTTTC